>NW_006793838.1:827174-882455 GCF_000442215.2 Lipotes vexillifer
GGACGCGCAGGCTCAGCGGCCATGGCTCACGGGCCCAGCCGCTCCGCAGCACGCAGGATCCTCCCGGACCGGGACACGAACCCGCGTCCCCCGCATCGGCAGGCGGACTCTCAACCACCGCGCCACCAGGGAAGCCCCCATAGCTATATTTTGATCAAGAAAAAAGCTCTGTTGGGAGAAAACTACCTAAGTGGCTGGTCTCAAGGGTGACTTGGGAACAGTGTAGACAGCCGTTGGCTGTGAGTGGAAGAAGACTGATAAGCTCTCAGTCTGTCTTAGACTCCAAGGAAAGAAGGCCCAGGACCAGAATGGGAGGACTCTAGATCTCAGCCTCTTCTGTTAGTTTTTTGTTGTTGTTGTTGTTCTACTTTATATTACAGCTGATTTACAGTGTTGTGTTAGTTTCAGGTGTACAGCAAAGTGATTCATTTACATATACATATATCCATTCTTTTTCAGATTCTTTTCCCATATAGGTTATCAGAATATTGAGTAGTGTTCCCTGTGCTATATAGTAGGCCCTTGTTGATTATCTATTTATATATAGTAGTCTGTATTTGTTAATCTCAAACTCCTAATTTCTACCCCCCCCCCCACCATGTTTCCACTTTGGTAACCGTAAGTTTGTTTTGGTTTTGATGTACTTTTCCGGGAATTCCTGAAGGTTGTTTGAGAGAAGAGGGGCATCGGGACTGTGCCGGAGGAAGACAGTCCAACAGCTGAGTACACAAGGGATTGGCAGGCAGAGAAAGAGGAAAGAAAAGTAAGCCCTCTATGCCTCAGCATCCTTGTCTTTAAAATGAGGATGATGAAATGATTCATGTCATACAACCCTGGAAAGGATTATAGGAGAGAAAGAATGTAAAGTTTTGGCCAGGGTGCCTATCACATAGCAAACCATTAATACATGCTCACTTCTTTGTTCCTTCCTCCCTTCTTTTATAAATTATTGGTGGCTGTGCTAAAGATGTCCTCCTGTTATTGCTACTACTGCTACTTTGTTGTTCTTCCGTGTAATCTTCTTGACCACCCCCCTGTCTGCCTCCTTACTCTAATCATAATAATAGTTACAGTAAATATAATAATGAGAAGCATTCTTATTATTGACGCTGCTGTTTTCATTGGTAGGAACTGCAGATCTACAGAGGAAGGGAGAGCCTTGAGCAACACTTGAAGGAGAGACAGTGCGTGGTGTCCGACGAAAGGCAGACCACACACAGACACAGGGATGGGTAGGCACAGTGAGGGCTCCACTGGGAACGCACCCATGCATGGGTGCCTGCACTCCCCACTGCTAAAGCACATTTGTAAACATCGCTGGGACAAAAATAAAAGATAGTGAACTAGGTGGCTGCTTTTAAATGGAAAATTATTGAGTTGAGCTAAACCTCATCTCAGCAGGGGACCAAACCTGCTGTTTGAAGGAGCCAGTAAAGGAAAAAGGCAATTGATTGTCCTTGAACCCTCTGAAGGAGGGACGCTGCTAAACCTCCACACTGAACTCCGGGGGTTCACTGTGGAGGTCAATGTCAGATGAATATGGTAACATGAAGCAGAAAGAGAATGCCAACGTGGGTGTCATGAATGGCATCCTTAACATCTTTTTAAGCAAACAGCATCCCCAAAGGGTGGAGGGTGTGGCTTTGGCCAAGTTCAGAATCAGAAAGGGCACTGGCTGGAAACACGACGTTGGGGGCTGATTATTTCTGGGTTCACCTAATCACAGGGAGGATCACTCTGGAAGACTAATGACTATGGGCTTAAAAAACAACATGGTCTATGCCTTGAGGTGTTGCTTCCCTATAAGAAGAAAATTTTCCTGCCCTGCAGTCAGAACTATCTGTCCGAGGTAAATAGAGGCAATTTGCCAAGTTCACCAGGTGTGTTACTGCATCTACTCCATCTCTATTCTCCCTACTTTCATCTTTCCCAACAGCCCTTGTTTTCCATTCTGGGATCTCTTTGGGCCTGACTCCCCCTCAAGTGCTGGTATTAGATTGTGTGAACTATTCTAGGTCCATGGGACCATTTCATTCTCTTGCCCTCATTGACTGGTTCTCCTTTGTTCATGGAAATAAATGGTGGAGTCATTGTCTTGGAAATTCTACCCAGAGTGATGGGACAAACGTGTTACTTCTTTGCATGAAAATTTCCCATGGCTAGATATGAGGCCATGAGCCCTGCTATCTGAGCACAAAGCTGGCACCCAAAGGACGTGCAGCTGAGTGAACCACCGCCAGCAGTCCAGTCCTAATACTGGCCACCACTGCTGAGCATTTGCCATATGGCAACCACTGTGCTAAGTGCCCTATTTTCATTTTACTCATTTAATCTTACCTAACCCCCCACCCCATATAAAACGTTTTGCTCTCATTAGCTTACAGATAAGATGCCTGAGACTTAGAGAGGTTGGCAAGGTCCCCAAGATTTCACAGCTAAGAATGGATTGGAGAGCTAGGATTTGAAGCCAGCCCAGAATGGGCTGACTCAGAGTCTTCAGCACTGTGCTACCTTGACATGTGGGAAGGGACATGGATGAAAAGAAGGGACTCATCACAAAATCCCTCTGCTCCTTTCCTCCGTACCAAAACCAAATTCAGAAGCTGACTTTTTTTTTTAACAGATTTTTTTGATGTGGACCATTTTTAAAGTCTTTATTGAATTTGTTACAATAGTGCTTCTGTTTTATGTTTTGGTTTCTTGGCCACGAGGCATGTGGGATCTTATTTCCCTGACTAGGGATCGAACCCACACCCTTGCATTGGAAGTCAAAGTCTTAACCACTGGACTGCCATGAAAGTCCCAGAAGCTGAGGTTTAAATGACAGAAGATGGAAGTAAGTACTGACAAGATGCAAGGGCCACTCAGAGTTAACACTCTCCTTAGCCAGATCCTCTCATACTAAGGTCAAGATGCTCAAGACACAAGACAACGAGGGTTCTTGGAGTTTATTGGCACTGGACTAGAGAGGAGAGATCCCACAAATATCCCCATCTTCTCAGGGTGGCTCTGGAAATGGGTGCATCCCTCTCAGAATCAGTCATGGGTATCCATCGGGGCAGAAGGCTAAAACAGCCGCTCCTCTAATCTACACAACATCCAGGCTTGGTCCAGAGGACTCCTACCATTAGGCTCTGGCTGGACTCTAAACATTCCCCACGTCTAGCCTTCTGCTCAATGACTTCCCTCTAAAGAAAAACATGCACAGGGCGTGAATGCAATGTATTCCCCATCCTACCCACTGTTTGAACTTTGAGCAACTGTGAGTGAAATTTCTCTTTTTAAAAAAATTATAATGTATGCTTTTGTTGAAGAAATGCATGGGTGAGCACCCCTGTTCTCTTATTCTGGTCATGAAAAGTCTTTGGAGAAGACCTGGTCATTGTGAAATGGTATACACACAGTCCCATGGGCTTCACGAGATGGATTTTCCTACGTAGAGCTCAGCAGATTCTCTGGTTTCCTGTAGAATCAAGATATTTCCTTTTTTTATACCTTTTTAAAAATAAATGTATTTATTTATTTTATTTTTGGCTGTGTTGGGTCTTCGTTGCTGCGCGCGGGCTTTCTCTAGTTGTGGCAAGAGGGGGCTACTCTTTGTTGCGGTGTGCGGGCCTCTCATTGCGGTGGCTTCTCTTGTTGCAGAGCACGGACTCTAGGTGCACGGGCTTCAGTAGTTGTGGCACGCGGGCTCAGCAGTTGTGGCTCACGGGCTTCGTTGCTCCACGGCATGTTGGATCTTCCCGGACCAGGGCTCGAACCCGCATCCCCTGCATTGGCAGGTGGATTCTTAACCACTGTACCACCAGGGAAGTCCCCAAGATATTTTCAATATAAGAAAATTCTGACTTCAAGTCCAGACACTTCTATAAAGAGAACAGTCACTGGTGGAATTTGAATCATCGCCTCTGGACAACAGCTTATCCAAAAAAAATTATAACTGTCATGATGTCCTATGGTGTATGTCACTAATGCATTCCACTAATGCAAATTACCAACACCTCTGCCTTTAATAAAGCAAAAGGTTTCTTTCTTCACCAGGGAGTCAGTAAATATTAAAATTCCCTCTTTGGTGCTCATTCTAGCCAGGACAGTTATCTCCCAGGACTTCTCACAATGGACTCAATTTGACAATAATTATTCTCAGCAATGCCAGTTAGTAGTTTCCATAGGCTCCTTGCCTCTGCAGGCACGAAAACTCATTTTGATTCCAAGAGGGCCTGTTTTTAAATTCTCCCACGTCAGTTCAGTGCTTAGGAAGACAGAAGGAAAATTTCTAGATCTTTTTTTTTCTTCTGCATAAGATGTTCTCCATCTACCAAGAGGGACATATTTCAGCCACATGATAGACATTTAGAAAAGTGCAGGGTGAACTTTTAAAAACTTGCATACGGGAAGCCAAAGTGGAATCAGGTATACTGGCCTATCCCCCTCATCTTTTTGTGAAGCCCTCGATGGCCTGGTTCCGACAACTCCAAAGATCATACTCTTCTCTCCTTCCCTGTCTTTCTCTTTGTTGATCTTCCATGGGCTTTTCCATCAAACCACCGTAACACCAGCAGGAGTCCCGGACTTTGCCTCCACTCTCTGCTCTTGGTTGGGGAAGTCATTCTGATGCAGTCTACCTCAGTGATCCGAGATGCCTTTAACCTAAACAGTACTTTAAAAAAGCCACCCCTCATCTTCATCTTGCAGCGTGTGACAGCACTTGACATGAGAGTGGAGAGAAAAGCAGCACATGCCAGGGCTCAGATCACTCCCTGACTTCTATGCCCGAAATTGTTATCAGTCAGCCACCAGAGAGAGCATGTCTTGATTTTTGTTTCTTTTTCTGCACAAGTAAAGCTTTTCAAGGGTGCTGTGCTACTTAACAAATGACAGAAACCTTCAGCATCCCTGCCAGGTACTGGCAATGAATTGTTTTTCTTTTCTTTTTTTTTCTAATAGGCTGGGACAAAGAAGCAGAGATTTCTCTGTGCCCAGATTTGGAGTTTCTCGAACCTTTAAACTTTATTGCCCAACAGAGTATCCAACTGTGTTTGTGGGACGGATTGAGACCATTAAAATTCATTTGGTACCAACTCTCCAGAGGAACACGCAAGCTTTCATCCTTACAGACTTCTGCATCATGTGAAACCCAACAGACTCCGATTTCTTAGGGAGTCAGTGAACCAATGAATGATAATAGTGTGTTGTCATCTGTGCATGCTGTTCCTCACCTGGTCCCCTCTGTGACCAAAAGCACGAGTTTCTTAGGAAAGGGGCTTAGCCAGGTCAGCGACTCTGCATGTTGTCTAGAACAAGAGCAGACTTGCATGAGGAAACCGGCTTCTACGGCATAGCATGTGACCTTCCATGAACAAAAGCAGTTCAAATCTCAAAAACCCTTCAACTTGAGCTTCCTGAAAAGCTGCTTTCAGATACGCCTGCAGAATCCAATCATGGTTCCCTTATGGTTGTTCAATGCCAGCCACGTGAGACAAAGGGGCTAATATAAAAAAATCTTTATAATGAGAAAGAGAGAATACATATGTTATCACCTTCTTTTTCTCTATGGACTCTTTTTTTATCTAATTTTTTATTTTATTTTATTTTATTATTAATTAATTAATTTATTTATTTATTTATTTTAGTTTTGGCTGTGTTGGGTCTTCGCTGCTGCGCGCGGGCTTTCTCTAGCTGCAGCGAGCAGGGGCTTCTCTTGGTTGTGGTGTGTGGGCTTCTCACTGCGGTGGCTTGTCTTGTTGCAGAGCACGGGCTCTAGGTTCTTGGGCTTCAGTAGTTGTGGCACACCGGCTCTAGAGCGCAGGCTCAGCAGTTGTGGCACACGGGCTTAGTTGCTCCGCGGCACGTGGGATCTTCCCGGACCAGGGCTCAAACCCCTGTCCCCTTTCATCGGCAGACAGATTCTTAACCACTGTGCCACCAGGCAAGTCCCTCTCTATGGACTCTTGCCAAGAGCTCAGGAGATGGGGACTCTGAGTCAGAAGCTTTCCGTAACTGTGAGCATCCCTAGGAAAGCTACAACCACGCAGCTGCTTCGAGCATAGGAACAAGCAGGTCCCCAACACACATGGCCAACTGTCTGAGGCTGGCTATCCGCACGCGTGCCTTGGAGGAGCCCTCCATCATTCACGACATTTCTCCCTCATGATCAGAGTGATCGTTGTTCACTTCACATTTCTTCAAATCCAGCTTCTACTAAATTTTAAATCCATTGGCTAGTCCTGAAGAAAACCTTTACCAGACCATGTGATTTTACTGGAAGACTCTCTCTGTATAAACATCTTGGAAACCTTCAAACATAAACAACACCTTTGTCATTTCTTTGGAATAAAATCAGTCCATTTTCAAGGTCAGTGGTAGACTTTAAAAGTCTCATCCAAAAGGATGGTGCCATTTTGAAAGCCATTAAAGTAAAATCTTGTAAAATGGAAACTCTACACTCCTTTAGTAATGAGAAATGGGTCTGAGAACTGAGGCATATAAAATTAATAATATTAATGATAACAACAATAATAAGCATCTTATTATTTTCCTCCTCCTCCTCCTCTTCCTCATTCCCCTTCTTCTACTCCTTCTTTTTTTTTTTTTTTTTTTTTTTGCAGTACGCGGGCCTCTCACTGTTGTGGCCTCTCCCGTTGCGGAGCACAGGCTCCGGACGCGCAGGCTCAGCGGCCACGGCTCACGGGCCCAGCCGCTCCGCGGCACGTGGGATCTTCCCGGACCGGGGCTCGAACCCGCGTCTCCTGCATCGGCAGGCGTACTCTCAACCACTGCGCCACCAGGGAAGCCCTTCTTCTTATTTTTGTTATTGTTATTATTATTATTATCGATAAATGTTTTCTTTAAATTGAATCTGCAGCCTGAACTATGGCAAAAATTAATTCTATGAATCCAGGGAAAGTGTGTTATGGTTTAAAGAATGAATGAATGCAAAGGGTTATAATGACCTTGACATGTTTTAAGATGAATAAAAGAGAAGGGCTAGAACAAAGTGAAGAAGAAACAGACTGCACAGAAATGAGGTCTTTGAGGTGGGCAGAGACCAGATGTTATGGGATCCTATGGACTGCAGTCAATTTTGTTTTGTTTTGTTTTGGATTGCTTTTGGTTGTTTTTTCCTAAGCATAATAGGACACCATTGGGGAATTGTAACTAGGAGATTAACTGAATTGATTTACGGGTTTTTGTAAAGATTCTTTTTTCGTTTTGTCGTTAAAAAAAATATATATATATATATAATATATATAATATATATATATATAAAACACCACCTTAACTACTTTTGAGTGTACGGTTCAGTTCCGTTAAGTACATTTACATGGCTGTCAAGCAGATCTCCAGAACCTGTTCATCTTGCAAAACTGAAATCCCATACCTAGTAAATAAAAACTTCCCTTTTTTTCTTTCCCCAGTCTCTGGTAACCACCACTCTACCTCCTGTTTTTATGAATTTGACTACTCTAGGTATCTCATATAAGTGGATCCCTGCAGCATTTGTCTTTTTGTGACTGACTTATTTCACTTAGTATAACGTCCTCAACGTTCATCTCTGTTGTAGCATGTGGCAGGATTTCCTTCCTTTTTAAGGCTGAATAATAATACCCCATTGTATGTGCAGACCACATTTTGTTTATCCATTCATCCACTGATGGACACTTGGATTGCTTCCACCTCTTGGCCGTTGTGAATAGTGCTACTATGAACACAGGTGTGTAATGCATGTATGTTTTAAATAATTTTGGCTCTTACGTGGATAATGGATTGGAGGCGGGCAAACACAGATCCTGGGGAGTCCAGGAGGGAAGTTGTTGCAGCTGTAAAGGTGGCAACAAAGGTGGCTTGAACTAGGGTGTGGCAGTGGAAACAGAGGATCCGATAGGCAGAGGCTGTACCTTGGAGGTAGGGGCTGAGTGAGGTGTGGGTGGTTGAACGGAGGGGCCGAAAGGAGGGAAAGACTCAAGCGTGATACCTATGAAACAATGAGCCCAGTGCCTGGCATAGAGCAGTCCTTCAATAAAGATTAGCTGCTTTCATTTTTACTACCCTAATCCTAATTCTCAGTTATTATTCTTTAGACTGGCAAGTGGAACATGAGAGGCAAGGTTAGGCTGCCTCATAAGTCCATGGGCGTCACAAGATGAAAAACCACCTTCACTCGGCTGTGACCCACTTTTTTATGAAGCTGAAATCTCAGCCCATCCCCTCGGCCTCTTGCTCACGACTTCTGACAATGGGACCTTCTCCCTGTGTTGCTCTAACTATGCTGTGTTCACACAGGCACTGCCTTCCCCCCCAGAGCTTCCCGTACATGCAATACCTTCCCCGCAGCTCCTCAGCTCTGAAGGCCTGACTCCTTCCAGCTCCCTCTCCTCCTCTGCCAGCTGCTTTCACACCGCTCCCTCCCCCCGCTCCCTCCCCTCCGCTCCCTGCCCTCCGCTCCCTGCCCTCTCCCACGTGGCCTTCCTGAAGTCCCAGGAGAGCTCTCTCACCTCTCCCACCCCACACCCTCCTGCTGTCCGAAAGGACGAGCATCAGGGCCACCACCTTCCCAGGCCACCCTTGACTTAATTAACTCTTCATCACTCCGTCCATCGTCAGCTCCAAGACTGCTCTCTAATAGAGCACGTCTTGACCTATTCAAGTTTAAGTGGGGTCCCTCTGCTCTCTGCTTTCCTAGAACCTGGTATCTCTTCTTTAGGACACTTATCTCAGATGGTAATTATAGGTTTTTTTTATTGTGGTTATTTGATTTTTTCCGCCATCTAACTTCCTCTCCTAACCTCACCCCACTGTACACTCCAAGGTTACGGATTCCCCGTCAGTGTTCACCCAACATTTAACACCGACAGCAACACTTAGTAGGGCCTTGATATATTTGAAATAAATGAATAACTGAGTTAGCAGGACTGTTCATCTCCAGGAATTATTTTCCTGTTGGTTAAATAAAAGATCCTTTCAGAAAAGTCATGTTTCCTAATCATGGATTTGTGTATTTTTAGATTCTTTTTATAAACAGAGCTCAACTGAGTTATGCATGTCAGAGTGAGAATGAGTGTCTACAAGTTTTACGTTTCTGCTATTGATGGTGACATACTGAAAGTGACAACTATATCACAGTGATTGACAATCAGCAGCTTAAAGGAATACTTCAAATCCATCCACCAAGCAAGGAACCGCATAATTAGGGCAGAATCCCCAAGTCTGGAGAAGAGAAAAACAATTTGAGTGGACTTTGGTTTTTAAATAGAAGCGCCAACTTGACACACTTTCTTCTGCTTTTGTAGAACAGTTTGCGAGTTTGAAATTAAATGCACATACGTGGAGTGTTCAGAAAAGTAATATGGCTGTGGGAGAACTCATCCCTAGAACCTCTCACAGTCGCCCATCTATCTACCAATCTGAGGTGTCAAGTAAAGCACAGTGCACCTGAAAAGTAGGCAGGCAGATCTCAGACTTAGTTCTACCTGCCTGTTACATTGAGCCCTCAGCACCTTTAATTGAGTGTCATTTAGTTTCTCATTAAAAAGGAATCACAGAGCATTTCTCACTCTACCACTGCTCCCATAATCTGTGCATCCATCAGCCAATGGAAGCATAAACTGGTGCTGGCAGAATCAGAAAAACAAATATATTAGCTTCCCAGATGATCTCTGAAATAAACTAGCTGATGTTTAAGGACAGAGGAATGTGAGGTCGAAGCTGGATGCACCAGCATCCTTGATCCAAAGCAAATAGATTCCCATCAGGAGGACTGGGAGGATGCTCAGAATCAAACACACTTGTCAGAACACCGTGGGTGCAGGCTCTATCAGGCAGGTGTGTACAACTCCCTGGAGATATGTGGGCCCTTATCTTGGGGATGCTCTGTGTCACTAGAGGCATATGACTACCCTCCCTCTGGGCTGACATTAAACCGAAAGAAGAAAAAATATCTTTTAGCTCCATTCCTTAAACTTTGAAAGATAAGAAGGATGGCTAGGTATAAGCAAATAGAAGGCTGCACTTACGAAGGGAGAGACTACAGTCTTGGGCTCAACTGTCAAGGGTAATTTTAGGAGGAAGATCTAGCTTAAGGAAAGTCCTTCTCATACGGTGTCATTCCCTTCAGTGTATGGTTTGCTTCCAAGAGGGATGAGGTGGGCTGCAAATAATGGCCACAAACTTACCCCATCCCTGTTTGCAGACACCTTTTCAAGGTGAGCTTGCTGTTTCTTTCCTTACTATCTGTCACTTTATCCCTTGACTCTGGGATTGGCTGTGTGACTTGCTTTTAGCAAATATAATGCAAGCAGATATTAGCAAATATAATCTAAGCAGAGGCTGGACAGTGCTTGTGAGTTAGGGGTTGCCTTCTCACTGCACTTAGAACTCTGACACCCATGCTAGCCTGCTCACTAAGACTGAGCTAGTTTGCTGAGGAGACCACATAGAGGAAAACTGATGCACTGGAGAAAATCACCAGCCACATGAGTAAAGCCATTCTAGAAAATCCAGCCCCAGAGCGCAAGTAAGCCCAGGCAAAACCAGTCGGAAAAAAATGCCCTGCTGAGCCTGGTCCATGTGGCTGCCATAGAGAAATATGAGGTAACAAATCATTTTTGTTTTAAGCCCTGAAACGTTGGAACTGTTTGTTACACAGCAAAAGCTAACTGTTACAAAGGCATAAATGTTATGTATCCCTGGGCTTCTGTCATCTCTTTCACCAAATTCAGTCTAGAGAAATGGAAAAGAGATGAAGAAAGGCTGTTCACAAATAAAGATTTGGGGACTGTGCTTGATATTCATTTTTAATAATTACTTTATTGGAAAAGTAATGCAAGCACATGGTAAAAAGTCAATTAGTGCAAAATGGCATAGTATGAATTGTTAGTCTCCTCCTACCCTGAAGCCTCAGCCCCCTTCTCCTGAATAATCACTATTATCAGTTCCTTGTCTGTCTTTGTAGAATATATCCAGACATCCATATGTATAAGTCTATACACACAAATATGATCATACTACATATGCTGCTCTGTATCATTCTTTTGTTCCACTCATCCACATATAAATCTATATTAATATCTGAGTTGCATAAAATTTTACCATCTTTCCACAGTATCACATTTAGACCTATCTCATCCTTTCAGTGGCTGCATAAATATTATTGTGTACAGGTTGTAACATGGGATTGCTATAACATAGACATAACCCAAGGTAGTATTTGGATTCAATGTAGAACCAGCAGGAAAAGAATAAAATACCAAGAAAGAAGAGTATCTGGCCCATGTCTAACAGGGAAGCTGACATACAGGATCCATCCAGGAGCACCTATCATCACAGAGAAGGTGAGCTCTATTCAGGGTGAGGTGTTAATGGCAAAAACATTCAAAGAGGTGAGATGGTTAAAAATGGAAATGACCACATACACAGGTTGCCAGCACAATTCAACCACTATCAATACACCTTCTCTCTCCCCTTCTCACCCTCTCTCATAATAGTTAATGTTTATTAAGCATCTCCTATGTGGTAGGTACTATGCTGCCTTCTTAGATACACAATCACATGCAGTCCTTAAAAGGGTCTTGTAAGATGGGGTCTACTGCCATCCCATTTTACAGATGAGAATATTGAGACCTAGGGAGTTAAGACTTGAGCTTCTAATTATGCCACTGCTTCAGGAGCCTCTTCTGAGGTTTCTCCTAGAACTTCACAGGGCCTCCTTTATAGGAGGCCTATAAAGTTCCCCCTAGAACTTTATAGGCCTTGAAGGGGGCATGGTGGGCGGGACAGGGATTCTGATGTCAACCTTCTCTGGGGTCACAGTTGATTTGGTTCCCTGTAGGTGGATCTGCACAACATCCCACAGGTTAGAAACAGCTAATGGAACCACATGATCTTTCCATCTCCTCCCACTGCCTGAGGCCAGTGCCTGAAGGACAAGGGAGGTCATGTTTAAGCTCTAATAGGTAATATTCTGTTCAGGAAGGAATAACCCAGCCCATTCCCAGGAAACTAGGGAATCAGGGTTTCATCCCTCTGGGGCCCCAAGCAGCCCCTCAAAGTCAAGGACCCACCAGCTAGAAGGCAAATTAGTCTATCTTGTTCACCACTATCTCTTCAGCACTTACCAGGATCTCCATCAAGGATTTAGTGAATCAATGAGTGAGTGAATCCAGAAGAGAAGGCAAGTCCTAAGAGGGCTGCGAGACCCAAGAAGAACTCGTAGCATCGATAAAGAGCCTCAGGTTTCCCTGGTGGCGCAGTGGTTGAGAGTCCGCCTGCCGATGCAGGGGACACGGGTTTGTGCCCCGGTCCGGGAAGATCCCACATGCCGTGGAGCGGCTGGGCCCGTGAGCCGTAGCCACTGAGCCTGCGCTTCCGGACCCTGTTGCTCCACAACGGGAGAGGCCCGCGTACCACAAAATAAATAAATAAAGAGCCTCAAGGAAGAACTACTCGATTTAGCAGCTTAGAAAAGAATACGAAAAAGGGGTACTGGCACCCAGCACAGTACCCAGTACATGTCTATGAAGTGAACATCCGTCATAGAATAAGATTCAGAGAGTTTGATAAACTGAGCTCTTGAAGTTGAAGAACTTTTAACCGGCAAGATGCAAAGAGACATGAGAATGGCCTGTAAACTTGGCCAAGCTGGAGGGCACAAGGTCAGACTGAAAAACAGAGAGTAAGAGCCATGTGGTCACGACTGGGATTGCATCCCACCCTGCTGGGGCGGCTCTAGGAAGAAGGGGCTCTACCAGGAGGGTCAGGAAGAAAAGATAGGGACTTGGTGGGAGCAGCTCCACCAACCTCAAACGGAAGGAGGGATGCAGGAGGCCCCTGGGTGAACAGAACCATCCGCCAAGGGCTGAGATAAAACAGCATGATCTTACTGGACAAAGGCGACTTTAAAACATGGTGATTAATCAGCTGCACAGATGTCAAAATTGATTTCATAATCTTTACGGGGGATGAGAATGGTATCTTCACATGTGGTCAAGTGCGCAAATGCTGATGTCAGTCTGTAAATCTTCCAGACCCTGTTATATTCCTGTGTTCATTGCTTCCTCCCTGTGCTCTCCCAGCCTCTGCAGTTACATTCCCTGTGCTGCCATTGCCTCTTACCTTGGTTCTTTTCCACGGTTAGTCCCCTTGAGGGAAGGAACTCTATTGATTTCAAAGTGCATGGAACACACATGGTACGTACTTAATTCTGTTTCTGATGAGGCTGACCTGGGCAGACATTCTCACCCATTGCTAAGTAGTAGGTATTAGATATGCAATTTGGACTCACTATGGATGCTATAGGATGACTTGACACTGTCATATAAACATTCATTGAATATGCTCTAATGAAAGGAGCTCTGAGTGTGTGTGTGTGTGTGTGTGTGTGTGTGTGTGTGTGTGTGTGCAGCAGAGTAGAATGTATGCATTGATCGATGGCATGCTGAAATCAGAGGGTCATCTTCTTACAGGAAGTTTCTTTAACTTCCTAGGTATTTTGCCAATTAGGAAAAGGATGTAAGACCCTGCTTTATAGTCTCGGCATGATGATCAGGTATTTAAGAAGAGTTGGCATGACTCAACAAATTCTAGGAAATGTGCCAGAACTCAGACTTTCATGAAAGGCTCTCTCCTCTTCTTTTAAGCAAGGGGAATGACATCATCCACAGTTCACACAAGAAGAAAGGAAGCACTATGCTAACCTGGTGGTGGGGCTTTTCTGCAAGAGATGTCCTGAGAAAAGCTGGAACCCCTCCTAGTGGCAGCAGGCGAACATCCAGGAAGCCCTTCTCCAACCAGAGCTCGTCCACGGTACTCACCCTCACCATGTCTTTTTACCAGTCGCTTTTGTAATCGAAGCGGGTGACAACTTCATTCAGTTCTTAGTAACAAGAGGACGGATCGATTCCCTGAGAATGCCCTAATGACTGGAGACTGGGGCACAAACCATAAATGGAGACGTTCTGATTCCAAGTGAAATTATAGTTTGCCCTGCGAGATTGCACAATAAATCAGGGGGAAAACCAGCCAACATAAGACTCTGGGGTCACTGAAGTGATGTTGACACATTACAATAATGAGAACTTGAAATACCTCATGCCCTATTGATTTTTAAGCTGAATCATTCCCACTGCAGGAGATTACAAGACTCTGTCTTGGAATCATGGCTCACGCGGGAGATGCTGATGAAAAATACACCCAATCCAATCAGAATGAAAAGCTTTACTTGTACTTATTATAAATCTAATACCATTGTTCCTAGGCTGTGTGATAGGCACTTAACCTACAATGGGAAATATTTTTTTCTTTTAATTAAAATTTTTGATACCTTTTTTTTTTTTTTACATACGGCTTTGCTATGACTATACAGGAAAAAGTACCCAAAGAAAAGAGGCACAATGGCTCGATTAGTACATAAAGGGCAATTTCTTTATGCTTTTCTAATTCCAGGGTAGCTTTCAAGTTCCCTGCATCACCATATCATTTTGAAGAATGGAAAATCAGGTCCTAACAACCAACTTATTTCCTAGTCAATAGGAAAAGATGTATTCCTCCAGCATTTAGCATCTACAGTAAACAAAGAATGCCTTACTCATCTTTCCTTTTTCCCTGAAAAGTGCTCCGCAGAGCTGAATAAACATAGTTATGGGAGGCCAACTGGTGACATAAGTTAATTACTAACCTGTCACACGATAAGAGAATGGTAATAATTTATTTTCACTGTTGCATTAACCATAAGTTGCTTTTTTTGCCAGTGGAGTGTGCTGGAGGAGAAGGCTCTAGAACACTGCTGCTTGCCATATACCCTATACAAGAGTGTGACAATATTTTAGTTGTGAGGCCAGATGCCACTGCTTTTCCTAGGCATAGTATTCTGGCCATAACTCAGAAAATACCCACATTTCTCGGCTTTAGGAGAGAGGGAACTAGCAAGTAGGAATAACATGCTTCCCTCAATAGGGCTCTGAAAACATTATGCAATTATTATAGATATAATTTTGACTTGGGTTTACCAGGATGTAATACACAATAGATATCCTGGCACAATCCAATACGATCATACTTTCTTTGAAAACATTTATTGAGGTCTTAATATGGGCCAGGCATTGTGTTAGGGATTAATTACATATTGTTCACCTGTTCTGTCTCCATGATGTTTATAACCTACCACTATAATTGAATTGTTGAGATGAACACCTGCAAGCAAAACCTATGGGTCTAAAAGTGTTTCTTATAGAAGAAACCCTCACGTCCTACTGACGGAGTTGACCTAAATAAATCAATGGTATTTAGAAGCTAAATGGTCTCTCTTGTCTCAGATACCCTGATTGTTTTTCTTAATTTGATCTGATGGTGTCTCGCTCTTTTTGAAAATATATATTCCTGGACTTCCCTGGTGGTCCAGTGGTTAAGACTCCACACTTCCAATGCAGGGGGCACGGGTTCGATCCCTGGATGGGGAACTAAGATCTCACTTGCCACGTGGTAAAAAAAAAAAAAAAGGCAAAAAAAAAAAAAAAAAAAAAAAAAAAAAAAAAAGGTCGGGTCCAAAAATTTTTTTTTTTTTTTTTTTGATGAAAAAAAAAAAAAAAAAGAAAAGAAAAAATATATGCCTGCTTATAAATTCCCCCGAATTCTACTATTTCATGATCAACCTTGGAGTAGCTAGCCAGAAACTGTCATCTTCTGACATGGCTACAGTTGGGACCTAGGCTCTTACTTATGTCCATAATCCGTTTATTAATATGATTGAAAGCAGGTGAGTGATTTAAGACACTTTCACACGTGTTGGTAGAAAATAGTTCAAAATTGATATAAAGGAGGGGTCTGGGGGGTTACTATAGATGATTCTGTTCTGTTATAGCACTCTTGGGAGTTGTTTTTCTCCCTTCACACCGAGTTCTTTCTGTAAGCTTCCCTCTGTGGTTCCCTAACAACTTTATTCACAGAGTCACAAAGCAGCTGAGAATTGAAGCTTGTGTAGAGGTCACACTTCGAGTCTGCTGCATTTTGACTTGCATGTCCCAGCCAACATCACCATTGGAAGAACTGGTCCGGAAGGCACTGAACAAGCTTCTCTTCTCTTACCAACGTCAGTGATACAACATAATAGTTAAGCATCCTGTTTACGGACTTAGCCTGCCTGTGGTCAGATCCAGGGTCCATTCCATGTGAGCTGTGCAATCTTGGGTAAATTACCTTCTTGAAAACAGCTCCCTCATTACTAAAATGAAGACAACAAGGGCCCCTGCCAGGGAAGATGCTTAGGAGGCTTAAATAAGCCAACCAATGCACAGCGCCTCCCACGGTGCTTGTCAGATACGATACTCAGTGCATTGTAGCCGTGAAGTTTTCCCCCAAGAGCACCAGGGCCTTAGCTTGGAGGCATTTGCTTTGATTTTCTGAGCTCAGTTCAGCAAGGGGCAATGGGGTGTAGCAACAGTTTTAGAGAGATGTGCCTACACTGGTATGTTCAAGCGGGCAGCCAGAATTGATTCCCATCTGATTGTTTCTGTATCAGCAACACCACACCATGGCTGTTAAAGGTTAGGCCCTGAGAAACAGTTCTAACTCTTTAGAAACACAATTCCAGCAACACGCAAGCCTAGCACACTGCAGGCTCCCAATGTGCTGGTGCAGAAGAGCAACAAAAAGTCACATGAAGCATGTGCAAAACAAAGATGAAATGAAGTTCCGAAAATTAGATGATACCACTATTTCCTTTCAAAGAGGTCTCCGCCGCCACGTACATTGACAATCTAGTCTAACTTTACAGGACAGAAATAAAAGAGCATGTGTCATCTATAACTGCCTTTTTATAAATACCAGTGCCGGAGGTCATGCCTTCCCAACTCCCCTGGCCATTTTCTACAAGACACCCCAGAGTAGCACATATCTGCCTTGTTAACGTTTCATGGAATCTTTCCATAAACATACGCTTGTTCTTGCCTTCAACATTTTGTCCTGTCACTGCAACAGATGGCTTTACACTGGAGCATATGAAAATATTAAATACTTTATAAGCCTGGTAGAAATATGAAATGCCTTTGGAGGATGGATAGCTCCATGATTAATGTAAAGCAGCCATGCAAGATTCTGTTAGAAACAAGTACCTTTAAGTTGTGTTGTTGAGTAGATATGGGGCCATCAGTTCCACATCTTCAATGAAGGTAGGCAAATGACCAGGGGCTCAGCTGTCTGTAAGACAGATCTGGGCCACGTGGAAAGGCAGAACATACTGCAGCTGAGAGCTGTGAAATATTGCAGTGTGTAACCAAGGGAGGATTGTGAAATCTACTTCTTAGAAATCTAAAAGCCAGAAGAAACCTCCATCTGTCTGAGATGGTCAAATAAAGTAAGCTTAAATCAGAGCAATGAGTTGAGGGGCAGTAAAGTCAGCTAGGCGATTGTCCTATGTACACAAATCCATGTACTGTTTCCTTTCAGAGCCAGCTTGATAAACGCTGACCCGACCCAATGAGTGTTGCCATCTCAGCTGACCCAGAAGGTATGACCCACAGATCTGCGAATGAGGTTCAGATCATCGATAGTGGTTAAAATGAGGGATTCTCAAGCCAGACTGCCTACCTCTAAGTGATTGTAGCAACTTGGCAAGGGACTTCAGTGCTTTGTGTGTGACTCTCCTTCTGTAAGTGGGGGTAACAGTAGTGTGTACATCCTAAGGATTCTATGAGGACAAGTGAGTTAGCACACACAGCAGGCCTAGAATACAGACTGGCATATGGTGGATGCTGCATAAATGCTGCCTAGTCTCTAGATTTAGTACTCTGTTTATGTAGAAATAAACATCAAGATGTGAGTAAGATTTTACATTTTTCCTTTGATTGGTGTGTGTGTGACTGGCATTCGCTTCCAATAGGGGTAACATATTAATGTTACCCGTAACGTGTACAAATCAAAAATCGCCAAAGCCTTCTGCTTGGCATTTATACCAGAGAAGTGAAACTCACGCTCAAACAAAAACCTGTCCACCAGTGTTCACAGCAGCTGTATTTGTGATAGCCAGCCACACACAGCCCAGGTGTCCTTCAACAGGTGAGTGGTTAAACAGACGGTGGCATGTACTGTGGCATATTACTGAGCAGTGAAAAGGAACAAATGATGGATGGACTCAGTCGTTCAGACAAAACTCCAGGGAATAATGATGCTGGAATTGGCCAATCCCAAAAGGTTAAATACTGTGTGATTCCACTTATATAACGTGTTTGAAATGACAGGATTTTACAAGTAGAGGACAGAGGTTAGGGATGGGGGTAGGTGGTGGTGAGAGGAGGTGAACATGTTTATAAAGGAGATTCTTCGGGGGCTTCCCTGGTGGCGCAGTGGTTGAGAATCTGCCTGCTACTGCAGGGGACACAGGTTCGAGCCCTGGTCTGGGAAGATCTCACATGCCACGGAGCAACTAGGCCTGTGAGCCACAACTACTGAGCCTGCGCGTCTGGAGCCTGTGCTCTGCAACAAGAGAGGCCGCGATAGTGAGAGGCCCGCGCACCGCGAGGAAGAGTGGCCCCCGCTCGCCACAACTAGAGAAGGCCCTCGCGCAGAAACGAAGACCCAACACAGCAAAAATAAATTAATTAATTAATAAACTCCTACCCCCAACATCTTCTTAAAAAAAAAAAAGAGATTCTTCATATGGACGTGCTCAGTATCTTATCTATGGTGGTGAATCCCTGAACCTACACACGTAATAAATTCGGGTAGAACGAAACACACCCATACAAATGAGTACAAGTCAACATGGGGAAATCTGAGCAGGATTAGTGGGTTGCAGCCACATGAGTACCTCGGATATGATGCGATATATGGTTTTGCAAAATATTCCTGTCGGAGGGAAGACAGGGTAAAGGGCACAAGGGGTCTCTCTGTATTATATCTCGTGACTGCATGTGAATCTGCAAAGCTACCTGGACAAAAGTTTCCATTGAAAACAAAGCCAAAGCCTAAACGAAGGTGAAGATTCAAAGTTTTCAATACTTTGAGGTGACAGCCACCCTCTTCCCTGAATTTTCCAGCATTATGGATACACTGCTCATTGGGTCCCCCTGAATCTCTGTAGACGCACTGTGAAACTACTTAATAAATACACAGATTCTTTTTCTACTTAATGATGCATACATGGCACTGATTAGTTCTAGGTTTGTGTATTTAGTTGGTACTCTTCAAGGCATGGAGGTCTGCCAAGTAGAGTGCATGGGTTTCTGAACCAATCTGAACAGCGCCTGCCTTTCTCTGAAGTGTTTTATTATTCTGAGTTGGACCTGCTGCATCTCCCAAGGTATGAAGTTCAGTTTAAGATAAAAATATTTTATCTGCCCTTACAGAAAATTGAAAGGCTACAGAAAGGGTTTTGTTATTGCAGTGTTTTCATAAATATATAGTGAACATCTTTCACAGTGGGAAATTCAGAACAAAATACAATTTTCATGCACAGCCATTCATGTGGCTGGCACAGGAAGATGAAATGACCCAGAGATGAATAAAAAAATAATAGTATACAACTCTGAGTAGCCCACAGTCCCTGACAGACACGCACAACTGGGAGGATAAGGATCGTGATTTTGTAGCACCTCCGATGAATGACAAGTGTCTGCAGCATTGGGGGAATTTGGTTTTCCTCTGTGGCCAAACCATTAGGCTTAACACTTAGCTTTATCACTTTCAGAAACTGTCAACAGCCAACCATCCCATTTCAGAGCACAAAACGACCCCAAACCGTAGCCAGGACATAATTTTAAATCGAGCAATTTGGGGGTTTATCTCCCTTTAAGTCTCTCCTTAAGCACATTCTCAAAGCAATTTGGATTGCTTGTGTCTAAGACAGAATATCTAGGTTGATATCTAAGCTGATCGACAACAGCTTGGGAGTGAGGGGCTGATCAGAGCTTGTTTGCAAAATTGAAGCTCTTTTTTTCTAACTAAAGTATTTTTTATTACCAAAGTAGTGTATGCTTGTTGAAGATAAAAAGGAATAAAGGTGTAATCTTTTTTAACAGCTTCATTGAGGTGTAATAGATGTACAGAAAACCCTGCACGTCTCACGTGAACAATGTGATGAGTTTGGATATATGCATCCACCCGTGATACCATCACCACAACCAAAGTAATAAACACATCCATCACTCCAAAGGTTTCCTTGCGTCTGGTGTGTGTGTGCCTGTGTGTGTGTGTGTGTGTGTGTGTGTGTGTGTGTGTGTGTGTGTGCGCGCGCGCGCTATAAGAACACTTAACATGAGCTCTATCTACCCTCTCAACAAATTTTTCAGGGTACAATACCATGTTGCTAACTACAGTCACGATGAATCACAGCAGGTCTCTAGAACCGATTTTCTTGCATAACCTTAAAAGAAAACCTTTCATTTCTCCCCTGCTCCCTTCCCAGTCAAGTTCCATAGTCACCACAGAGGTCACCCCCCTTCTCAGCCCCTTAATTATCTGTTACAATTTCTCCATGTATAGAAAACGTTTGCCTGTGTAGGTGTGTTTTCTAACAAGGTTTTCCTAACACATGTCTGAAGCTTGGTCTCTTCGCTTGCAGCACCGCAGACACCGTTTCAGGTCCACGAAGATCCACTTCACTCCCTGAATGCTTCCTGGCATCCAGTCCTCCATAGTTAGGCATTTCGTTTGCTCCAGTTTTTCTTCCCACTATGCTGCAGTCAACCATCTTTGGAAACTTGAGCAACATAAACCCTAGAGGTGGAAATGCTGGGCCAATGGGTATGCACTTTGTTTTTAAATAAAAATTTCCAAATTGTCGTCCACAGAAGAATGTACCATTCCACACTCTCTCCAACAGTGTGCAACTGCTTTCCAACATGATATATGAAACATTGATATATACAGATGAAACTTTTCACGTATATATACAAATACACACCCAAATAGATACATGTATATGTATATATGAACATATTTTCATACACTTGCTGGTATTTATCCTTCTGAAAACTATATACACGCTCGTTGCCAATTTTCCTTCTGGGTCATTAGTTGGTCATTCTATGAATCCATCCATCCACTCATCCACCCATCCGTCCATCCATCTACATATACTATCAAGATTATAAGAAAGGCGGGCTTCCCTGGTGGCCACAACGGGAGAGGCCACAACAGTGAGAGGCCCGCGTACAGCAAAAAAAAAAAAAAAAAAAAAAAAAAAGATTATAAGAAGGTTAGTCCTAATTAAAAGATCGCAGGGCCTCCCTAGGGTTAACCAAATCTGATCTATGTCAGATTCATTTTTCACCACTGTAAGAACAAAGATTCCTATGGCTTTGAGTCAAAAAGGGGGTGGAAATAGTCTTTGAAGTCATAAAATTTCAAATGTGACTACTAATCCAACTCACTAGCAGTTGGTAACCCTAGAAAAATCACATCAAGTCTCAGTCTCCCCTTATGAAAAATGAGCTTCATAAGAACACCTGTCTCATAAAGTTGCTGGGAGTACTCAGTTCAATAATGTATATCAGAAGTTAACGTAATGTATGGCTCACACAAACACTCAATAGACAGGATCAGTACTCATGATAATGATGTATAATTCTCTATGTTGAGCAGGTTGCTAGTACATTACAACAAAACCTGGTTTCTTTTCTATTAGCAGCAGAAGTTGAAGCCTGAACCACTTATAACATTGATGACCCTCTATATTTCTACCTCTCTGGGAAAACTTTGTAATAGGAACTCAGCAGAAACCCATTTTCCCCTTGCTGGATGCACTCTTAATGGCACACAAAGTTTACCACCAGTTGTCTTTATTTTAAAAAGCAGATTCACGTTAATAGTGGAAATATGTTAGAAACCAATTCCACTGGATATGGAATGAAAATGGCTCTTTTAAATCCAGTTTCCTATTGTTTTCTTCTTTTAGTCAATTAACCAAGATATATGTATTTTAGCACTACAGACTAATAGACCACACTTAAGGAACCTTATTGGGTAGCCTTAGCTACATGAGTTCATCCCCGTTTATTTACCACTGAACAACAAATTCTGGTTTAATTTTAAACCATTTCCTGAATCAACTCTTGGATGGAATAGGTATTGCACGAAAGCCAATTCGATGAACTACATTAAAAACAGAAATGTGACGAGAATGGATGCAACGTGAGTCTTTTGACAGTTCTGAAACAGGATTCACTCCTCATTGTCTACGTGTAAATGTGAGTTCACTGGGCCCGAAATATGCAGGAAGGACTGTAATGGTTTCTACCTCCAGCTCAGTTCCTGGAATGTTCCGGGGCTGGGGGAGGGTGGCCCAAGAGCCCCTTTCCATGGCTTTGGCATTGCTGGATGGCCAGACCAAAGCTGTTCAAGAGCCATGACCCTTCCTCCCTCATATCCATAAATCTGTGCCTTGCCTCACGTAAACTGCAGCCCATTCTTGTGGCTCAGCATCTTCGAGCTGTATGTGGGGCGATGCATAGTGAGCTATGTACCAACACCCGAGTCATGGGAAGTTTGGGTGAGAAGCCTGAGGAGGCAGCTGGCATAGAATTGACTTCTGTCAGATCAGTGGTTCCCGTTGCCACCACCTCCTCTTCCTCCAGTATTTGCATTCAAGATGCAAGATGCTTCCTTTTAAAGTATACACCCATATATGCCCTTGACAAGAAACTTCTTAATACATAAATTCTTCCATCCATGTATTCATTCATTCAACTTAAATTGATTGAGGTTCTCTACTCCCGTCTTGGCTTTCTGAACCATTGGTGTAGGTACGTTTAATTGTAGAACTGCAAAGCTGTTTCTTCTAATGCAGAATAAAGTGTGTCAAATTGGCACTGCTATTTAAACATCTACTCAAATTGTTTTTCTCTTCATAGGTTTTAACTACACGGTGGAAATTCAACAGAGCAAGAAATGGACTTGGTCATCCCCATGGTCTAAATGAGGAAAGGCAGATTGGCTTCAGCAAGATCAAGTTGGAAATCAATGTGCCCACATCCACCATATCCCACTTGGTATGGACTATACTGGACTCCACAGATTTTTTTTTAAAATATTTATTTATTTGGCTATGCCGGGTCTTAGTTGCGGCATGTGGGATCTTCGTTGCCATGTGTGGGATCTTCTTTGCGGCATGTGGGGTCTTTCGTTGCGGCATGCGGGATCTAGTTCCCTGACCAGGGATCGATCCTGGGCCCCGTGCGTTGGGAGCGCAGAGTCTTAACCACTGGACCGCAAGGGACGTCCCCCTAGAAAAATTTTAAAGTGCCAGGAAACCAAAAAATGAAGTTTCTCGAAGAGATCATTCATCCTCTAAGTATGTCCTTCTGAATACTATTGTTTTCAGTAGTATTAATAAATAATAAATAAAGAGAACTCACAAGTCCTACTGACCCTGGAAAAGTGCATGTTCAGAAGTATTTGAATAGTGAAAAATAAAGCTGTGCGCATTATCATTCACTCTCATTCAAAAATGGTTGTTAGTTTTCTTAACCGGAAATGAAACTAAAAATGTCTTTTGTTTCAAAACTCAAATGAAGATGCTCCTGTAACAACTGTGCTTCTGCACATTTAGAAACTCAAATTATTAAAGAGCATGACAAAGTGGTTAGGAGCAGAGGCTGGTGTGTAAATCCCAGCTCTGCCACTTAGAAGCTGTCTGACCTTGGGCAAATTACTCAACTTCTCTGGGCCTTGGTTCTCTCTCTCCTCTGTAAAAAGTAGATAAAAGCAATATCAACCATGTGGGCTTCTCTTAAGAATTAAATGAATTAATATTTTAAAGCATTTATAATAGAACTCGGCACATGTAAAACACTAAGTATTAGATAAATGGGCAAAGAAACCTATGTGCCAAACCTTTAAAGATAAGGAGAAAATAACAGTGCTTGAATACCAAGGGGAAGCAGGAAGGTTCTCAGAATTACTGTTGCATGACTCATTTAGTGATGTTGCATTTCTCTTCTCTTGACATCAGTACCACAGAAAGCAATCTCATTTTAGAGCAGTTGTCGGAGGTAACACTGAGTACATCAGGGAAGAGAAGGTAATTCAATCACAATGACCCGTGTCGTATTTATAAGGAAAGATGCTCAGAGTAGGCAGCTATAAAATTTTAAAGTCAAATTGTTAAAAAATACAGACCTTCTGATTTTGCAGCATGATCCTATTCACAGTATCCAATCGGAGATTTTAAAAGTTTAATAACTGAAATTCACTTATCCACTTTCTTGAAAAATCGGGCCATGTGTATATCAGTCATAGCATCACTGTTATTGCCTAGGGCAGGATTTCTCAGCCTCAGCACTACTGGCATTATGGGCCAGGTAATTCTTTGTTGTTTTCGGGGAGGGGGCTGTCCTGTGCATCCTAGGATGTTTAGCAGCATCCCTGGTCTCTACACAATAGATGTCAGTGGCAGCCCTCACCTAAATGTGACAATCAAAAATCTCTCCAATTTGTGGCCAAATGTTGTCCTTGGAGGGGATGGGAGTGAAAAAGAATTGCTCCTGGTTGAGAATCACGGGCCTAGGGCATCAGTTGAGTATCCATTTCGTATATCTTCCTAAATTCGGATTAGTATATTTCAGTGGCATCTTGTTATATTGAAGCCAGAAAAATCTGGATTCAAACTGCATATTCTAATTATAAAAAGTCTTGAAGGTTGCTTCCCCATCTCTAAACTAGGCATGGCAATACCTACCTTGCAGAGTGGTGGTAAGGACCACAGAAAATATGTTAGAACCCCCAGTCCAGTGCCTGACATACAGAGGCAGTGAGGGCCCAGGTGGAGGTGAGCATTTCTGTACTGTTATCCCCGTTACTGCTGATGTGCTATCACACCCTCATCAGCATCATCATC
Source organism: Lipotes vexillifer (assembly GCF_000442215.2). Lineage (NCBI taxonomy): Eukaryota > Metazoa > Chordata > Mammalia > Artiodactyla > Lipotidae > Lipotes > Lipotes vexillifer. The sequence continues at coordinate 851,998 of NW_006793838.1, forward strand.
ATCAGTCTAATAAGAATGGAAAGTCTCTATTTATACATGCAAATAAAAATATAATAGACACAACTGGTACTTTCATCCCTTTAGCAAACAAGCAACTGGATTTCCTCACAAGCAGATATTTCAATTAAACAACAGAGAAATATATCGTGTAGCAAATGCAGATGAAGAATTATCATGAAGAGGAAAAAGCAAGGCTGGTTAAGGACCACATGGTCCTTAACAGGTCCTCTTTCCAAAGCCAACACCGGGCATAGAGGGCACCTCGACCCGCTTGGTTGTTGCTGTTTTTCTGTGTTGAGTTCACAGTGTGAGGGAAACAGACCTCCTGATTTTCTGTGCCCTTTGTGAGATGAAGGTCTATCCAACCAGTCTAGAAAATTTAACCAACTAGCCAACTTTGCAATTCCCCAAACTGCAGGGAATTCAAGGTGGCTAACTGTGACCACTAATCACTCTGTAAGTAAAAAGGTCCGTTTTAAAGAACAGTGAACTTTGGCTAATTAGATAAACATGAATCCAGAATTCCAGACTTCACTTTTATAAAACTAGAGAAAAAGTAATAAATGCGCCCACCATTGCATAAGAAAAGAAAAATCTCACTGCCATCCTTAGAAGGTGGATGCACTATTTCTGCTACAATTATATCACTTTTCGAAAAGTCTTCCCTGGCCTGCCTGAGGTTTGAACTAGCTGAAGGATTATTCACCACCGATTGTTAGGGAACTAACAACTGTTCTTGCTTCTCCTTTAAACCGAACTGAAATTTCACGAGAAGTTGCAAATACAAAATTGTATTAAGAACATCCTATTGATCCTATTTACATATGCTACATCAAAGTATTCAGACATCGTAAGCAAATGTGAAATGGGGACCTTCCGATACCCCATAGGTTATGGAAACACCTAACCAGAAAGAACACTTTGAAATTTTTATGGAGCAGGAAAAATTGGAAGTGTATTAATCTAGGCAGTGAAATTGGGCTTTTTGTCATTTTTAATTGCTTGAATTCATAACCTAGTTTTGCTGAATCAAGAATGAGTTGCTATAGCTGACACAAGCTGTTTCAGGGTTTGGGGCACATGTGCACACGCGTGAACACACACACACACAGGGCACACAACTTTTCGTATAAACTTTGTATCTATTAATAAAAAAAACACTCTTGAAAACTGTTTGGGAAACTATCATAACTGAATAATTAACTATAAAGATTTCCAAATAGAGCACCGCGTGTTAAAAAGCTGACTTTTAAAGACTGCTTTCTTTCTTTTAGTGCCATGCGAACGGGATGGGGGGTGGGAGCAACAGGAATAGCAAATCATCAGGACTGAGATTTTGTTATATATGATTTAATTCAAATAAATTAAAATGCATAATTAAAAAAACTTCATACCTTTATCTGCCCCTGTTTACTATTGCTCATGATATATGTAAGCACTCAACTCTGCGTGAAAATGAAGGAAAACAGACAGAAGGACAAAGACGTCCACCCACAAATATGTACAAAGATCGAATATGTTATCACATCCTGAAGGTTTCAGATCTACAACCAAATAAAGTCTACGGTGCAAAAATCTTTAAGGGTCCATGTTTTACTTCCCTATTTATTTTTATGTTTGTCGGAAAAATCAACACAGGATGGGGATTAAAGTCTCATAAAAAGACTTTCATTTTAATCCCATTAGAATTACCCTCAAAGAACTTACGGTGATAACTTGAAGACTAACACATGTGACATTTAAAAAATATAGCTAAAAATGAAACATAAATAAAGGTTCAATTAATAATAATGTTTTATTATTATTTCATAAATGTCCTTCCTCTTTTGGACCATGCTCCACTCCTCTGGTCCTGCAACTTTGCTCAGAATGTAATATAAAAATTATAAGTTTAGCCAGAGAACAAGACCCAAACTGTCTTTCACTGGACATTGTAATAGTTATTTGGCTCCAGACTGACTCACCCAACCAGGTTCTCTGTAATTAAACAGAGGAATACACACTCTGATTCTCATGGAATGTTCTCAGAATACGCCCATAGAGTTTCAACATCTCACAGCTATAATTTAGAGGAAGGCAATCGTCACCAAAAGCCCTTTGCCTGAAATCTACTTCAGCTTTTGTGTCATACTTATGGGAGAGAGAAACAAAAATGGAAACAAGAAATACACTATTTTAGTGATACTTTAGAAAGCTGGCCCATAAGTCAAGGCTGATGGCTATTTCTACTAAGTTTAAGTAAATACAGACTTGAAATGAATCCAGATTCTAAACTAAAGTCAGGTAATGGAGAAAATAGAAGTTTGAGGGGCAAGTTTGCAAGAGACCAATGTAAAAATATGCTTAGCCCAATAAAGTTATGAGTCAAAGTGCACGGTTGTAAAAATCTATCACTTGGTGATGACAGAGAAAAGATTCAGCTCTGTTCATGTAAAGTAAAGGCGTTCCCCAAGGGTCTATTTGCTTGGTTAAAATGAAACGACAAGAAAAGTTTGAATATTTACTTTTTAAATAAGATTAGTGTATAATGGATTGCCTGATATTAATTCTTGTATATGAGCAGAGAATACAAAAAAAGAAAAAGAAAAACCAGATGCTGATTATCCTTCAGGGTGCAAAACATTTGTGAAGATAAAAATGTAGTAGGAGAAAATACCTGAAAAATTTTCTGTGTTCCAGGTATGAAACTAAGAAAAGGCAGAAGGAAAGAAATACAGGTGCATGGGGAGAGAAAGGGGGTTGGAGAGAGAGAAAGAAAGGTGGAAGAAAGGGAGGGGGAGGGGGAGAAGATGGAATGAGAAAACAAGGAAAAACAAGTAAAAAGCGGCGCGATTAAGAAAGGGCGAGAAGAAACCTTTCCCCATAGGTTATACTTCCTCCAACTCTTCAGAGAAGCAATTTTCTCTTCATAATAATCTGCAAGTATTCTAATACAGAGGAAGCATCAGCGTGTGTGGAGAGTGTGAGTGGGCAGATAGGAGTTGAAAAATCCTGCTTCTTATAAGAAAATCGTGACTGCTGCCCGCATTGCCTGCGAAAGGCAGTGGTAAACAGCTGTCACCGACCGACTTTAGTTTACTTACTTGAAGAACAACCCTCTGCAAACCTAATCACAGCAAACCACAAAGGCAAGTTACTCCGTATCACAAACACATCTACATTCACGCCCCTTTGGATTTCCGAAGATACAGTTGGATCAAAAATAGGAACCCCAGTTGAGAAAGATTTTACAGTCTTAAGCCAGACATTTACTACCCAGCTACCCCCCCAAAAGGATTACGCAATCATTTTTGACTTCTTCCATTACAAACCACATTCATTTCCATGTGACCAAAATTAAAGCCATATAAACAATGAGTAAATTATGAAATATCTAAAGATACTCGGAAAGTGACTTTTTTTTTTTAACTTGGAAAGTGACTCTTTTAAGAGGTAATTTAATGAATATTTCACTAAGATGATTTTGCCAACAAAACTTTTGGATTCAGAATTCCCTCTGGGCCCCTCTTAAGTGGAGGAGGGCCTCATCTCTTGCGTCAACAGAAATAAGTAACACCACCAGTTTCATCCTAATCTGAAAATAATGGCTAGAGGGACTGGCTGAGACTGAGGCTTCCAGGTGATCCTCCTAGGCTGATAAATGTCGTATTCAACATTTTGCACGTTTTTAAAATGCCTGACAGTTAATTCCATCACTTTGGAAGGCAAGGTACATTTCCCCCATTTGATTTCTCAAGAAGGATGACTCTTGTTTCATTCAGTAAAATGGTCCAGAGCCTATTTCTTAAGTCAAAGCTTTTCTGGTACTGTCAATTTACTCTCTCTTCCCTGGGAATCAAGAAAATCAGAGGAGATAAGAGTACCCCAGTGCAACTAGCACAGAAGACACGTCTGCACGAACATGAAATACATCCCCCCACACATGCCCCCTCGGATCGTGAGCCTGCCAACTTTCCCAATGCACTGCCCATCTGGCCAGTCATTTCACAAACCTCGCATTTGAAGAACCGCGCAGCGCTTGCAAAACCCCTGTTAGCCTATTGGGACTTGTACACCGTTTCTTATAAACGCTTATTCATCTCTGGAAGTAAAGTTAAACGGAGCCAATGAGCATGGGCAATGAAGTTCCCCACTAACTTCTACTCGGTCCAGAAAATCCATTCATCTCTGGACTCCCCAGTGGCTCCCAACGCCCCTCGCCCTCTCGAGGCGATCTGCGCCCCTGGGTGCGCCCCGGGCGCGCCAGAGTCCAGCCTCCCGGGTCCCCGGGGCTGGCCTTACGTACCGTGTCTCATTCACGCGTGGCAAAGGCATCCGCAGCCTTCCATCGCGGCTTCGGTGTGCCCGGCTTCCATCCGCCGCCAAGTCCCTATTCTAATCAGCAGCCCCGGAGGCGCACACGCCGCCACCCTCTCTGCGTGAACGTCGGACAGCGGCTGACGGCGGCTCCTCTGCCACAGGCAGCCCAAAATGTCAATTTGCACACTCCTCCCCCCTTTCGCCCGCCCCTGGTCCCAGTCCCTCTTCCACCCCCTCCCGCGAGTCAGTGGGCTTCAGGAAGCCTCTGCAGACGCTGCCTCCTCCCCATCCGGCTCTCGCTCTCGGGCTCCCCTTCCCTCCCTGACAGTGTTTAGAGCGTCTTCTCTCGCCTTACCTGAAGGGCATCTCCCACGACTGCAATTAGCTGCCAAGATTTCATTGTCGGCTGCAAAGTGCCTCCTGTATCCTCCCTGGGAGAACACTGGAGAAGTCCGAGGCAACAGCAAACGGCAGCCACGTGCTAGCAATGTAAATGACTCCAGTCATCTGTCGTGCGCCGCCGTGCCTGTGCTCGCCCCGGCTGCCTGGCAGCCTGACACTGCCGCCAGCAGGTGCAGAACGCGCTGGGAGAGGGAGCGAGCAGCCCGAGCGCGGAGGCAATCAACGCGGGGACGCACACAAAGGGAGGCCACCGAGGTGTCGAGGACGCTGCTGCGCCCAAGCCCAGCTGCCCGCGCGGCCTTGGCCTCCGCGCCAAAAACACTGGCCAAATTGGACGCCTAATGTTTTTGCAAAGTCTTGCAGCCCCCGGAAGGCGGTGGATGCCGCCGAGGCTGCGTGGGTCCCGCCTCCGCGCCTCCCAAAGCGCTTTGCTAAGCACCGAGCTGGCGGCGGTACCTCACTTCTCTCCCCCTCTCTCTCTCCTGCACGCGTCCCCTTCCCTTGTTCTTTCAAGCATTAAATATGTACCACATGACAGAACAGGGCACCTTGCACGGTCCTCCGCGTCCACACTTGACAACCAGTGTTAACTCAGGAGCGGTGAAATGTCTAAAGGCAGGATATAAGCACTTCCAATTACTTACACTACTCCTGCATTATTCAGAACGTCCACGGGACAGTATTTATGACTTCCAATATGCTACCTCACATATAAATACTAGTAAAAGATGGAAGACCCCCACGACTCCCTTCCCCCAGCGCTGCTGATAAGCTTTCCCTGGCGTTTCCTCCCAGAAGCCGTTGTACTTTTTTTTTCAGTGGTTAAAGCCTTACGATCTCAATTCTTCTTACACATTATGTAGTAAATGAGGATGCTCTGACGTTTGAGCCTGCTTCGAGGACGAAAATACATATTGCATCCTGTTGAACTTTAGAGACACCTTCTAAAATGTATCTACCTTGGATAATAGTGGAATCAAAGTAAATATCCTATTTTTTCCCCAAAAGTCCTCACAGATATATGCTTTTTCTTATTAAATGAAAGGAGTTACACAAGATTGTGGCTACTCCCAGCTTAGCTATTCGCAGTCTAAGCTGTAGCTTTGGTTAGAGACCAAACAATCTATTGGCTGGAGAAGTGAGTCTTGTTTCTTCTTTTTCCTCACACTCAGAACTGCAAGCTACATGCACCAAGATCGCCTTGCTTCTTCAAGCAACTGTTCATTGAATGGGAAGGATCTAAATGTGTTAGAGAATTTCATACAGATATACTACATTTGATTAACAGTGAAATAATCATTGGTTTCCTGTGTCAACTTCTTGGATAGTTTATTTTTGTTAAAGGCTTTGTGCACAACTGATTAGGATTTTATATATGGGTAAGCAAATTTTAAAATGCTAATAAATCTTTCAAATATTTATTTTCACATTTATTACAGCTCCGCAACTCGTGGCAATATTTCCAGGGTTTTTTTGGAACATGCCAAGTCCTTCCATAACCATCACTGATCTCTGTCACACCAGTAACCAAATGAGGAGGTTTTTTTTTTTTTCCTTCTTCTGTGCATTAGGGTGTTTTTAATATTGCGTTCATATAGTGTTTAACTTGCTCCTTGTGGACTTAAGAAAAGTTTATGTGTGTTTTCTCTGCCTGCTTTTCTTGGGGGCAGTGGCATTGAAGGGATGCTAAGATAACATTAAGTAAAATTTTCTTTCACGGTGAGGATGCAGTGCAAAATACACTACACTCCCTGATTAACAGTTAACTTCTAATGTAACCATATATTATCCTCTGGACATGGTTTACAACAGCATCAGGTAAAAATGGCAAAAGGTTTCTAGACTTTCGCTTAACCAGAACCCTGTGTAGTTGTAAAGATATACCAATATAAAATATTATTATCACAGCAGAAACTAGCAGTCTCAGTGGAGTAATTTGATTCACAAATCAGTTCACAAAAGCAAGGTTATCTGAAGTTAAGGATGGTGGGGGTGATGGGTGGAAAGAGAGCAAACCCTAATTACAACACCATCGTCCCCGTGTTCCCTAGCACATGTGGCCATTTAATCACAGAGTGTGACAGCCTTGGCAGATGCTGCCCAACCTGGTCATTGATATAAATTGCTATTCTCGTGTGTAAGTGCCCCGGTGAAGAGTTAGAACCGTATCTGTACTCACCCAAAGGGACTTAAAGGTCCACACTAGCATCTGTGGTGACAAGGCAAGATGGTCCAGAGCTGAGGCTGTTTCCTTGTTCCCCGCTCCAAAAGGCAAACAGCAATGGATGAAACCCCCAAACCAAGAATGAGGGACAGTCTCCCTGGGGGGAGGGTAAATTGGTATTGTCCCTCTGGAAACTGATTGGTGCCTATTAAAATGGAAAAGGTGCACTCCTCATAACCAAGCAATTCTGCTTCTAATGTCCACCCTGACAAAATGTATGCACAAATATTCATGGATATAATTGTACCACTGCTTGTAATAGGAAAAAAAGGAAAAATACCCAATGGCATAAAAATATGATACATCCTATGATGGAATACTATGCAGCAGTGAAAAGAACTGACGAAAGCTGTGGGGGAATAATCTACAGCTAGACAGACACATACATGTACAGATAGTGATGGCGTATCTATACGTAGTACAACTATATATATATATACATTTTAGTAAAAATTTTGCTGAGATAAAAATATACGTTTTAGATGATTCATGCACTAGGATACCATTTATAAAGAAAATTCACAAATGAAATAATATTATAGATATTATTATCTGTAGATATGGAAATATCTATGGAGGTATATAGAAGAACCAGAACTGGGGCTGACCTATTTCAGCCCCAGGGCCAAATACAGCCACTGCCTGTTTTTGTGTAGCCCACTAGCTAAAAATGATTTCTATATTTTAAAGTTTAGAAAGATTGAGACAAATATTTTAGGAAAGAGGAAAAGTAGGAAATTCAAATTTGTGTCGATGAGTGAAGTTGTATTGGAAAACAGCTATGTCTGTTTATTTACACACTGAAGATGACTGCTTTTGCTATCCAACTGCAGAGCTGAGTGATTGTAACAGGGACACAATGGCCCGCAAAGCCTAAAATATTTACTATCGAGCCTCTCTTACAGAAAGTTTGCTGTGCTGATCCCTGGCCTAGAAGAATGGCACAAGATGCATAATAGCATTTTCTCTGGGGAAAGGGACAGGAGACTCATGTAGATGGCCAAAGTTGAGAGAACTCTAGTTCTCCTTTTAAGAGAACACTTATATATTTTGCTTTTATATTTGTATAAAACGTAATGTGTGTGTTAATATATGTAAAAATTTTAAGATATATATATAAATGCACACATGCATATATACACACATAATATAAATCTAATTTGTTTTCATTGTATGTGTATATATGTGTATGTGTATATACACATGCATATACTTTTTAAAGTTTATATATGTAAAACCTCTTTAAAACCTTTAAAGATATACATTTATATGTTTATATAAACACAAATACATATATATACACATACACACACACATATATATGGCATGTTTTGACTGTAAAGAGAATGTGTATTCCATTTTTAAAGTGTATGTGTGCACATGTGTGTGTATATCTACACACATGTAGATACACAGGTATACAGATACACATACTTGGAAAAAATCACTCAAAATGGCAGTTCTTGGTGGTAGAAATATAGGTGCATATTATTTCCTTCTTTGCTTTTTCACGTATTTGTCTATTTTCCAAAGAGATATAAATATAAGAAAATGGTGGACACCCCTGGCCATGTGAGTGGTGACAACTGCCATTGTGCCAATATCATTTTTCTCACCCAGAAACTGCCTTTTCTCTTCAAATGTTGAATGATAAAATATTTTTTAAAAAGGCATCAAGGTTTGGCTTATACTCACCTAACATTTCTGGGAAACTCCAGTATCTAATTGCTTCTTCATACGAAAAAAGATTGCTAAGCCTCAATGCACTAAAGATTTTTATAAAAATCAATCTTATCCTTGAAGTAAAATGTGACACAGATTATCCTTTCTGCTAGAATTTATGGTAATGACCTACTGAGATATACCTCACAATACAGTAATATTACTTCTTCGACAGTTTGAAAATATTTTCCCATAGAAAGGCACGAAGCAGGTTCTATCTGAAAAAAAATAAAATTACATAGCAACCACATTGGTGCTTTGTAGGATTAGAACAGTGGGACCTAATGATTTTCTTCGTCCTGACATCCAATAATCCAATTGCATCAGGAAAGGTGAGCTTAATGAAGCATATTCAGATGGGAGAGCACACGATTTATGGTGGACTTGTTGTGGTTATATTCCTAAATGGATCCCATTAGCTCAACACTGGTTGCTGGTAAATGACCACACTTCCTAATAGATAAATCCATGAATCACCTGGGCATATTTCAGAAGGCTGCTCTATAGAATGGTTCACCTTACAACTTTAAACTAGGACTGGCTGAACGACCTTCTTTAATGAAGCTTAGCAGACTTTCTTTGAGCAAGAAACAGACTTACTGCAACTGAACATCCACTCTTTCTCCTAGAATTTGGCATGTACACATAATTTTATCCTTGAGGTGGCGTGTATTAAGCACATCACTGAATTCTTTAAGAGCATTACAACAAGCAAGTATTGTTTTCAATGCTTTCTGTAATTATAAAACCAATGTATGCTTATTGTGGAAAGTTTTAAAAAATTGGACAAGCACAGGAAAAAGAGGTCACTCATATTTTACCACTCAAAGAGAGCCACATGTGATATTTTGTTGCAAACCTGTCCACCTCAGACTTTTTTTTTTGCAGTACGCGGGCCTCTCACCGTTGCAGCCTCTCCTGTTGCGGAGCACAGGCTCCGGACGCGCAGGCTTAGCGGCCATGGCTCATGGGCCCAGCCGCTCCGCGGCATTTGGGATCTTCCCGGGCCAGGGCACGAACCCGCGTCCCCTGCATCGGCAGGCGGACTCTCAACCACTGCGCCACCAGGGAAGCCCCACCTCAGACATTTTTCACTGCACATGCAACTAAAAAATCATAAGCACACAGTAGACATTGCATCATATAAACCGCCTTATACTAGTTTTGTGCTTTGCAAAGTAACATGAAGGTTTTCTGCCGTAATAAAAAAGAATGATAACATCAATTCTGGTAAAAGCCACTGTGATGCAGGCTTTCTTTTTACTCTACGTTAAATAACACTAAACTGAACATCTTTGTCCATAACGTCATGAGCTTGTCTTCTGTTCCACATATCAGGGTAAACATCTAGAAGTCAAACTGATGAGTCAAAAAGTGGACACCATTTTTAGCTTTTTAGACGTAAGGAACCAGGATCCTGGACTTTTATACTAATCCATATTCCCAATAGTGGTATAAAAAAGAACCCATCTCGGGCTTCCCTGGTGGCGCAGTGGTTGGGAGTCTGCCTGCCTGCCAATGCAGGGGACGCGGGGTCGTGCCCCGGTCCGGGAAGATCCCACATGCCGCGGAGCGGCTGGGCCCGTGAGCCATGGCCGCTGAGCCTGCGCGTCCGGAGCCTGTGCTCCGCGGCGGGAGAGGCCGCGACAGTGAGAGCCCCGCGTAGGGCAAAAAAAAAGAAAAAAGAAACCCATCTCACCCTAGGAACAATTTGCAGCCAGCTATTTCCTCTCCCTGGATTGGTTCCCTCTTCCATCCACCGGGCCCAATCGGGCCACCACACTATTGCACACTAAATTACCATAAAAGAGCTCAAACATCGCAGACAAAGGTGGTAATGGGGAGCAATTCAAATCTAAGTTTATTTAACCTGAGAGGCTAGTGGCTGCTCATTTTGTCTTAATTGCCTTTTACACTAAAGTCATTGTCAAATTACCTAAACAACAGCTTCTGCACAACTGCAAACTGAAAATCCTTTAAGTGCCTCCTCAAAAGCCTTGGCTCTTGTTTGGCTCATGGACAAGAGAAGAGTCTCTCTCTTCTTCACTGGGGTCCAGCTTTGGACTATGGGATGTGATTTAAGAGTGGGCACTCCTGAAAGCAGCCACCATGTAGGCCCTGGGATGAGTCGCTCCTTGACCTGAAGTGTTCAGAATGAAATCTGGATAACAGTCTGTTCTCCCTCCTTCCCTCCCTCCTTTCCTCCCTCCTATCAACAAAGAGAGACTGAATATACAAATGGAAAACAACCAGGCCATAGATACAAATAGAACTCTGACCCCAAATCTTCAGCACTGAGTCCAGGAAACCAACTCACATCTACTGCCAACAGCCCAGGAAGCCAGGCTGCTAACTACAAATCACACCTGTAGGAAGTCAGACCACCAGCAATAACAAATCAATTCAGGAAGCCCAACAAAAACCCCCGTAACAATCAGCTCAAAACCAACCTCAACTTGGTAAGTAATGGACACCTCTAATTTTTGTTCCCACTGCCAACTTAGGACCAACCAGAGAAAACAAAATATGCACCCCTCACCAGGCACAGAAAAGGTCCTGCTACTCCTTGGTCCACCTCCAGCTCCCCCAGGGCAAACCTCTCCCCAGTCAAGGCATCCCTGAAACCTTCTTTTTTCCTCCACGTAGAGCTTTCCCGCTCTCTGCGCAACTTTGAGCTTCTGCCAAAACACGAGTGGCGTGATGGTGGCTGACTCCCTTGCTATAGCAAGGTTTGTAGATTTTGCTTCTTCTTATTTGGTTGGTCATTGCTTATTTCTACAAAGATTGTTTGTTTTCAATACTATGTTAGGTAAACAAGATGGACAAAGTCCTATTCCTCATGGAGCTTACGTTCTATTGGGAAGACAGGCAACAAACAAGAGAATGAGACATTTTCGTAGCAGATTTTATGTAGGAAATAAACCTTGCAATGAAATGGGGGAGTAAATTGGGCAGATGCCGCAGACAAGATACTTGGGTTGCTAGGATTTATTATTAGTTTTAAATCATTTATTTATTATATATTATAACGGTTCAGCCTCCTGCTTTTGTTTTATTCAAAAACTCATTGAGGACAAGCCATCTGATTTGCACTGTCGGGCTACAAAACCTACCAGCAAAGAACCTCAGAGGGGGATGTATGCTCACTAATAACCGGAACACAAAGCAGACAAGTAGGTAGAACCAGGAATAAGATTCAGGTTAAGAACTGTGAGAGCTAAGAGACAGGAGGGGAATTTTTCTTTCAGATATTACAAGGTGTTCTGGGGCAGAAGATTAGGGGAGATAGAGATGGGGCTCAAGACATACTACTCCAAAATATGGCATCTTGGCATTTCGAATATTTTAAACAAAAGGAATGTGAGAAATGGCAGGTGCAGGAAGGATTTCCTCTCTGACCTTTCCCTCACGTCCCTTGAAGCAGGTCATGAGCTGTCAGGTGATAAGTCCTTTTCTCCCAAGATGGAGGGATGGGAGAGGAATCCAAATGAACAGGCTTTGCCAAGTTCCCCTGGTTTTCTACCCTTAGCTCATATCCTTTTGTCCTATCATTTTTCCCCCATGACTGTCCACTCTTTATCAAACCTTATATAAAATGCTCAGGCTTCTTCAAGTCTTCATTTCCTTAGGAAGGCCTCTGGTGTCACATAAAACTTATATTAAATAAATGTGTACGCTTTTTTCTTGTTAATCTACCTTTTGTCAGTCCATTATACAGGGCCCCAGTTGGAGAACCTAAGATGGGTAGAAAGAAGGAAAGACTTTTCCTCCCTTAAAATGGGGAGGGGGACATATGTTATTTTCGGCATTTCTGTAGGTTACATCAGTAGGGACACGGTAAAGATGGGAGAGGTTTACTTGGAGGTATCCCTACGTGATCATGCGGCCTTCTGTAGGATAATTTCCCCTTGAATTGCCTAAACTGGAAATTGGATAAACAGTGTGGAGAACAAAAGGGCATAAAACATTACTGATCACTCTTTGCCTCAAATCCTCTCACCCTACAAAGGAAACAAGGAGATACAACAGAATTACTAACTCCACTGACTTGATTTGGTCTGGTCCCAGGATAGAATGGGGGTAGAAATCTCACATGCTTGAGGGTGTCCTTTAACTTTAGAGTTTAGGGAATGGAAAGGCTGGTCAAATCAGAGTCTTTCCTAGAAAGACTTTTGGAATTGGGAAAGGATGGAGTGGTGAGCTCCAACAGCTGGACTTGGAAGATCGGATAGAGTCTGATAAGTATGAAAGACCATTGTCTTTCCATAGAGAGGTAAAGTAGAGAGAGGTGATCTCTAAAAAGAACTGGGAGGAAGGAGGGGGAGACAGATAAGCAGAAACAAGAGTCTGTTTGGCCCAGAGGAAGACAGAGATGGGAAGAGTGGTTGCCTTGGTCACCGAAAGCTTTCTTCCTTAGTTCTATATTCCTTCCCTTCCCCTATGTGCTTCTGATGCAAGCCAACTTCCCACCAAGTCCCGATGACACTCTCTATCCCTGCTAGCATCTCTAGACACAGTTGGGATTGCACAGGACATGGCCAGCCTGCAAAGGAGTCCCCAGATCCCTTCGCTTTGCAGAAAAGCAAAATACCCCAATGCTGAGATGAATACACCTCTTCCCCGGGCCTCATGATCTTTCATGAAGCATAGCTGGTGGGCCAGCCTGTCAGAAATGCAATTTAAACACTGAGTGCTAAAATAAATATGAATGCTCTGACACTAGAGGTTTGGTTAGTTTAATTTTTTTTTTTCCTTTCCAGTTGTAAGGATGAAGATGTCTTCCTATCTAAGAATGTCATCAAAAATATAATTGATTGACATTCTTTTAACATTATGTACTCGAATGCCCACTGAATTCCATATGTGAATTCTAAAACCTTTGTCAGGCCTGGAGATACAAAGTTCAATAAGTCTATTGAAGAAGGCAGATACAAACAAATTTTATCATACAAAATAGGGTATAATTACTGGAATAAGTGACACAGAGTAAAGTGTGCTATGTCTCTGCTTGGTAGAGAAAGCTTCTTGCTCTGCCTAAGGGTGGAAGGCAGATTTCAGATAATTCATTAAGATGGTGATGCTTAGATTGGGTTTTAAAGGATACATAAGAGTTTGTTCAACATAGTCATGGGAGAAAGGCATTTTAACCAGAGGAAACAACTTATACAAAGGAACAGAGGTGTGACTGTGTGAGTTGATGGACAGGGTGAATGTCCAGGCTGGAAAAGCAGGAACAGGTCAGATAATGAAAGGCCTGTATATCACTCTAAGGGGTTTAGACTCCATTCCTCCACAAGGAAAGTAGAACTGTCAGTGTCAGAAAAGCCACTCCATTTGGAGTGTGGGAATGGACCACTGGAAGCAGGGAGGTCCATTAAAGACTCTTTTGTTATGTTTCAGGCCAAAAGATGACGAGGGTTTGCACAAATGAAGACATGGCAGTGAGGGTATAATGGAAAGGAAGGATTTGGTAAATACTTTATAAATAGAATTGACAGGACTTGTTGAATGACTGGAAGATACATATGGGTAGGGATGACTTAAAAAAAAGAAACTGAAAGAGGCCAAAAAGTCAAGATCAACCTCACAGATCTGTTATAAGTTATTGATTGAATGGTGCCACCAATGACCAAGTTCAGAAGCATCAGAAAAAGATTTGGGAAAGATAAGAGGCTCATTTTGGCCACATTGAGTTAGTTGTGGCTATGGAACCTCCAAATGAAACTATCCAAGAGGCAAGTGGACAGATAGGTCTGGGACTCCAGAGAAGCTGAGGACCACCTGGAATTCATGAGCACAGAGAGATGTTGCCATAGACATGGACTATCTTGGAGGAGCAGATAGACCCTGATATTTGATGCTTTTAATGTCCAAGGTAACACATTAGGATACAGTTGCTAATCAAACCCTAAAATACATTTGAATAAAGGTACAGAAGACAGGACTGTGCCATATTTCTGCTTCCCTGTAACAACACAGTCATACACTTAATATCCTTGAGTAGTTTATAACTAGTAAGATGAACTGAGGTGATTAAATCCAAGCACTAACAAACTGTTACTCTAACCATCTGGATCAAATGTTACCTTTTTGACATACTCCTTCTACCCAGGAAACACACAATGGGATATGTTCTCTAAAGCAAACAGCCAGCCCTACCTGGATGCAGGAATTTCAGCTATAGGTGATGTCTAAGTCAGGTTTTTATATAGGGATATTTAAAATGAATGACAATAGAATAATAAAGTATTCACTAAACAAATGTCTGTTTGCCAGGCACAAAGTAAATGCTTAATGAGTGTTTGCTAATGACAGGGCTTACTGTGGGCCACGTCTGAGTAAGAAACAGAGCTTTCTTTGGGTTACTCTGCTGTCTAGAATTTCACTGGGCACCATCAACACTTTATTGCTAGTTAAGATGGAAGTCATTCACCTGCCAGCAGCTGAGTCCACGTGAGACACAATCCAGGATTGTGAGGTTCCCATCTGCTACTCTAGATCTTGATGGGCAGTGGAGGGTTCCCTACTCCCACTCAGGGAGCCTGTGGGATAAGAGGGCATTCCAGGATGCAGGCGTGATTCTTTCCACGGGAAGCTCAAAACTCCAATTCTAAGGAGTCACACTGTAATCTCACTCACGGATTATGCATTCAACTCAACCGTGGGAAGGTAAGGAAACAAAAGAAAGGAAAACCAGGGCTTCCCTGGTGGCGCAGTGGTTGAGAGTCCGCCTGCCGATGCAGGGGACCCGGGTTCGTGCCCCGGGCTGGGAAGATCCCACATGCCGCGGAGCGGCTGGGCCCATGAGCCATGGCCGCTGAGCCTGCGCGGCCGGAGCCTGTGCTCCGCAACGGGAGAGGCCGCAAGAGGGAGAGGTCCAGGTACCGCCAAACAAAAAAAAAAAAAAAGAAAGAAAGGAAAACCAGGGCTTCCCTGGTGGCGCAGTGGTTGAGAGTCCGCCTGCCGATGCAGGGGACCCGGGTTCGTGCCCCGGGCTGGGAAGATCCCACATGCCGCGGAGCGGCTGGGCCCATGAGCCATGGCCGCTGAGCCTGCGCGGCCGGAGCCTGTGCTCCGCAACGGGAGAGGCCGCAAGAGGGAGAGGTCCAGGTACCGCCAAACAAAAAAAAAAAAAAAAAAAAAGAAAGAAAGGAAAACCAATGTGAAGACTGTCAGCATTCCACGGGCATCCCAGGCAGCATGCATCTGCTGGTGAGGGAGTCTGAAGTAGGAGATGTGAATCTGCCTTTTCTTCCTGGTCCCCAGCACTCCCCCCTCAGAGCAGTTGCAGCCCATCTCACCCAGCACCAGTCTCGTTTTTAAAGCTACATCTTTTCTGCAGAGCATGGCCTCTAAAAGCAAACCAGCGCCTCATCTGTCGCTTAATCAAAGAAGGAAATCCCTTTCAGAGCTGGAGAAAAACTTGGCTGTGTTGATCTCTTTAAGAGGCAATAACATATACTCACTACTATATATAACATAGATAACTAATAAGGACCTGCTGTATAGCACAGGGTACTCTACTCAATGTAATGGCCTATATGGGAAAAGAATCTAAAAAAGAGTGGGTATATGTACATGTATAACAGATTCATTCTGCTGTACACCTGAAACTAACACAACACTGTAAATCAACTATACTCCAATAAAAATTAAAAAAAAAAAAAAGAGGCAATAGGTTGGGCTTCAATTTGAGACCTTTGAAGGGACTGTCCTTAGGGATATTTGACTCTACATCCTGGTCGTAACTTCAGAACTTCACCGGCAGCACGCGAGAGGCAAGGATTTTATTGCTTATTAGGACTTGCTGCTTTAGCCACAGATCTTTGGGTATTACTTTGTTTTATTTTCCTCTCTACTTTTCTATATTTTACTCCAGAACGTTCTTTTCTCTTTTCTTGCCCCTCTACTTTCCTTTCTTTCAGAGTCTCCAATATCTTCTTGACAAAACTCTGCTCCTGACCTTGACACAGGTGATGTCCAAGTTCAGGTCCTGATGCATGCACTGCATGCTCTTTCTATCTGGAGTTCTTGTTGTTCCCAAGGGTGGAAAAAAAAAAAAAAACAAACAAACCCTAGACCAGTTCCAAATCCTGGGACTTCTGTCCATGAGAAAAGTTCGAGGAAGAGGAGGAGACGACTGGCAAGAAAAGAAACATCACTCCCGTTTAAAAAGTCTTTGCTGAACATTTTAATGTTTTAACAGACACGCAAATAAAACTATTTTGTCTTTGCAAATGCAAACCCCCCCCCAAGAAAGTCATTTAAGGGCTACTGAACAGATGAGAATTTTTGTGGCAAAATAATTTTCTGTTCGAACCGTTGATAAAACAGAAGGTAGTGTACCAATCACCGTTGGAGTGACAATGATGTGTCACTCATGATTTCTAGAACTTGATGCTGTTTTACATGTCCCACTGCAGATGGTCATGTCCTAAACTATAACTGTGCTCTTTACAAAATCATTTCAGGGGTTGTAAACACATATTAATTTGTACACAAAGGCAGTGTGGTCCAGCAGTGAGACACAGTTTAAAGTCGTACCATGAGTTGCAATTCTGAACGTTGCAATTCTGCCAGTGTATCTGGGTGACTTACTATACGTCCTTATCTGCTGAAAAATTAGAAATCTAAACTATAGGCCCTTCATAACTAAGATACAGAAGCCAAACAGCCTTCCAATGCTCCCAACTATCCCTACCCGACCTCCACCACAGTGTGAGAGGGTTGGCTATCTACTTTAGGCTTCAAAGAACTATCCCTTTGCAGAGAAGGGCATTAGATGAAGGTGGTCAAATGATACAAACTTCCAGTTATAAGGTAAATAAGTACTAGGGATATAATGTACATCATGATGACCACAGCTAACACAGCTGTATGATACATAGGAAAGTTGTTAAGAGAGTATATCCTAAGAGCTCTCAAAACAAGAATTATTTTTTTCCTTTTTTTCTTTCTTTTTACTGTATCTAGGAGGGAAGATGGATGTTATCTAACCTATTGTGGGGATCATTTCACAATATATGTGAATCAAACCATCAGGCTATATTCCTTCAACTTACCCAGTGATGTATGTCAGTTATTTCTCAATAAACTGGAGAAAAATACCTTAGAAAGATAATCAAAAGGATGAAACTCAGACTGGAGCCTCTTTGGTGCACGTTAGGCACATTCTTCAGCCCTTGATTTCCCATCTCTGAGAGATTCCTCTCACGGAATTGGAACAGGACCGAGGAGAGATAATATACCCAACCATCTCACAACCAGCAACCATCAGCTTGAATTCACACACGACTAAGTTTGAATTCTGGCTCTGGGAAGTTCTAAGAAATTTGGCGAGTTTATTTAAATCCTCCTGAACACCTGTTTCCCCACCTCTGAAATGGGTTTAATACCAACCCATTCAGATGGTTGCTGAGAGGATTATAAAGTTAAATAACATATGTTAAAGTGCCTAGAGAGTAACTGGGATATAGTAGGCATTTCTAAATGTTTGAAAAATAAGCCAACGATGTTATGATGCTCTCAAGAAGATTATAACCACTGATGGTTTTGAATTTTTTTAATCCTTTTTTGGCTGAGCTAAGGATTTCCTAGAAAGTTTAAAGGACACACGCACGCGCGCACACACACACACACACACACACACACACACACACACATACTCTTGTACCCACAAATATATATATTTCAAGTCTTATTGATATAACAAGGACTCAATTCTAACTTCAGTCTAAATCTGGAATCAGCAAACTTTTTTCCATAAAGGCCCAGATAGTAAATATTTTCTGCTTTGTGGGCCATAAGGTTTCTGTTGCAACTACTCAGCTCTATCCTTTTAGCACAAAAGTAACCACAGACAATATGGAAACAACTGAGCATGGCTGTATTCCAATACTGTCATTTAAGGACACATATATATATATCCAGAGTGAGAAGGCTCTGGTCTGAATGTACATTAAAAGTACAGGTGAGGAGGCTGCCCTTTTACTTTCTATGGAAAGTTTAGAAATTGCGTCCTAGGAACCCAAGGACTGAGTCCAACTGCCCAACTCTTTCAGTACAGAAGTGAAAATGATAGGTATCCAGGAAAGGGCAAAATTAAGTCCACTGTGTTATCCTGACTCTTATCGGCTCACCTATACAGTCAAAATAAAGAATACTGCCCTTATGTGCAGAAGGTACAGGGAGAGAACCCTTCATCTCCCTATCAAGTAAAACAAATAAGTAAACAACAACACAACTCACTGCACTACTTTTTATTTTTCCAGATAACCTACTCAGCCTCATTCTGCAAACATATAAAATATTAGACAACCTCTTTGCTTGGGTAAAAACCTACTCATAAAAAACAGGAGGACAGGGATTAAGAGTAGTCATTGGGGAGGGGGAAGGGTAAACTGTGACAAAGCGAGAGAGAGGCATGGACATATATTCTCTACCAAATGTAAAATAGATATCTAGTGGGAAGCAGCCGCATAGCACAGGGAGATCAGCTCAGTGCTTTGTGAGGGCCTGGAGGGGTGGGATAGGGAGGGTGGGAGGGAGGGAGACGCAAGAGGGAAGAGATATGGGAACATATGTATACGTATAACTGATTCACTTTGTTATAAAGCAGAAACTAACACACCATTGTAAAGCAATTATACTCCAGTAAAGATGTAAAAAAAAAAAGAGTACTCATAAAAGGTAATTCCATAAGAGCAGCACTTGTACATGTGACCAGGGCTTTAGGGTTTATAGGACATTTTACATACACTCTCTAGTATTTACTCTTCATGACAGTCAGACTACACATGAGAGACTGTGATTATGACACCCATTTTACAAAATAACATATGGACTCGCAAGGTATGCAACTTGCCTGGAGGTAACACAGCTAATAAATGACGGCTTCAGAACTGACCCCAGAATCTTTCTCTTGGAGGCTTTCTCCTTCTGCCATATAGTTCTGCCTCTTTTTAGTGCAATGCCATCCAGTCAACGTGGCTTAAACAAACATTGCAGGAAGGAGAAAAGGTGAAATATATCCAGCGTAGTGATTAATGCTGTGCTGAGTAATTAATGTTTTGAATATGATCCGTAATCCATATGGAAGGTGTAATCAAAACACAAGAGAGGTGACCTACCCACTCTAGGGTGAACCTTTGCAAAGTACTAACTATGGCAGTGATTTTAGGGCCAGATCTTCATTGAGGAGCTGTTTTCTTTACATCAGAAAAATTTGGGGGCGGGGGAGTTGTTAAAGTGGATAATTGACCTTCTTTAAATGTCAGGCCAATGCGCGGCTAGACAGCAATTTTATAATCAGTCCACTACTAATACATATGCAATTTGGATATGAATTTGACATTATAAATAATGTTTTTGTGCACTGATGTGGCTACTTCCAAAAGATGAACCAACTGAAATATTTATTCTATAGAATTAATTTATAAGAGGCACTACTGCTGTGCTGGATAAACTGATATATATATATATATGAGTAACCTTCACCCCAATGGTTAGAATTTGATCAAATTCTAACTCTCATTCAAGGGCTTTAATAGCTGCACCTAAATGTTGGTGTCAGAGAAATACAATTAAAATAACAAGGAACACAATTAAATGAGATACCATTTTTACATCTTAAATTGGCAAAGATTAACAAAATCACTGGTAGCCAAATTTGGCATGACTTTGCGGTAACAAAATCCTCATGTACTGACGATGGGAATGTAAACTGGTATTTTTTCCTTAAAATCCTTCTTTCAGAGATGATGAATTCTCAGTCTGGGTGGTTCCTGTAGAGTTGACTTTACCCCCAGTTCAAGGCGGGCATGCAAGCAAGCCTAGCGATTGAGGAAGTCAGATCCCCCTGCCAAGTGGGATTGCTCTGGTGATGGGCATGTGATCCAGTGTTTTACACTGAGACTGTTCAGAGCATAAGATGAAACCTGGGGCAATTAGTAAGCATCTTCCCGCTTTGTAATGGAGGAGCCAACCTAAACATGGCGGCAATAGAGCCTGGTGATAGAGTGAGACCTGGTCCTGGTGATATCGTCTGAGCTTCTTGATCCAGCAAACTTCGAGTAATTTCTAGAGTTTTCAGTTCTGAAAGTTAATATTCTTCCTTTTTGCTTAAATCAGCTTGGGTAGGGTTTCTGCCACTTACATCCAATAGAAAACTAACTAGTACAACAGTTCAAAAAGCTTCTGACCCCAAATGTTACCTGACCAACACTTAAAGTAGTGAATTCCTGTCATTTCTATGCCATTTCACAGCATCATACTAAGGCTGGAATGGCATTAATGAGCAAAACTCTAATACACAACAGGAAATAGTGGAATGGAACAAATAAAAAGTGCAGAAATGAGGTGTGTGGTGTGTACATATATATGTATATACATATATATATATATATATATATATATACATACATACACACATACGTACACACATATATGCACACACGATAGTGGAAAGGGTGGAATAATAAATAAATGGTGTTGGGTCAGTTGAATAATATTTAGAAGAAAAATAACACATGCCAGAATTCACACTTAATTTTGAAAAAGTGAATTACAGGTAAGTTTAAAAAATCTAAAGATAAAGCATAAAATATAAATTATTATAAGAAAATATAAGTGGCTCTTTTTATAAAAGTTAGATAGGGGAGGGATAGCTCCTATGTCAAGAATAAAATTGATCACTCAAAGATTACTTTTTTATATGGCAAAAGATCCTGTAGATAAAGTCAAAAAGGCAAATAACAGCATGTGTTTATAACAAGTGTACCTGACTAAGGTGAACAGCCACAGCATACCAAGAATTCCTACAATTTAGTAAGAAAAAAGATAAACCGATTGAAAATGGAAAGACTGCATAAGTGATTCACACAGAAGGAAAGATACCTTTCATCACTAGTAGTCAGGAAAATGCAAATTAAAGCAACAATATAACCATATGCCACACTAACACTCAACAATTTTTAAAAGCTTACTAATATCCAATGTTGCCCAGGTTGCTTACAATGTTGGAAAGACTGAAAATTGTTCCAATGTTTTGGGGTTAAAAACTTGATAATATTTGTTGAATTTAAAAATCTGCACAACTTTCACTAATTATTTTATTTCTGGGAATTTATCCAACAGAAAGAAAAAGTACCAGAACTAAAGAAATATATATAAATGTTTATCACAGCAATGCTTATTTTACCAGGAGACAAAACAAACAAATCCAAAGTAGAAATAATCTAAATGCTATCAATGGGGGAATGGCTGAACAAATTATGATGTGCCCATATTATGAAATATTATGCACTTATTACAAAGGATCAGGTAAAATTTTAATACTGACATGTAAGGAGGATAATCATGCCATGTGAGAAAGTCAAGTTACTCAATAAAATGTAGAGTATGAGTCTGTCTCTAAAACACATATGCATGAACATGTATATTTGTATTAACAAAGGAGAGAAAACCACAGAGCACAAGCCAACACGTACATGGGAATTCCACCGCTCCCAGGGTGATACTGGAGAACTGAAGGGGTAGACAGAGAGGGGCCACATATTAATTTTACTTTAGATAATTCTGTGTTGTGTTAATAGTTTCAAGAGCCATGCACTAATTTTTTCCTTCAAATGACTAAAATAAATAATTTTTTTAGAGGATAAAATTGTCTTTGGAACTTTTAATTAAAACTGTTTTTCAAAAGGAAGTAGAGAGGAAAGGTAGTCACTCTTATAACCCTGCTGCCCAATTTTCATTTGTTCTCTGCCTCTAGGAAAATGCATCATGTATAACATTAAATATACAAGTCTCTTGGCATTAATCCACTCAGAGCTTGCCCCACTGAAAGTTAATACGGGCTGTTTCCATAATTAAATGCACCGAACAACTAAAATATCCATATAATTACCACAAAGCTGATATAATTGCATACATCCTTTTATTAGATGATATTATTGTCCCTACATAAACACAAAGATAGCGTCAACAGAACAGTCCTCCCAGCTCTTTGATTCACCTAAAATTACCCGATTAATCTGCAGATTGCCACTAGGAAAAAATAATCTTCTATTAAATATCTTTGTCAAACAGAATCAAGTTATTAAATTCCTATGTGGAGACATTCCATACTTTGAGAAAAGGAAAAAAAGAAAAAGAAAAAGAAAAAAATTGAAATTCCAAATTACCAAAAAAAAACTTTCTGTGTTATCTAGCTAGGCAAGTATTATAGGTGGATTATATGTGGAAATGTTGTTTTTATTTTATTTTTAGACTTTATTTTTAGAGCATTTTTGGGTTTATAGCAAAATTGAGAGCAAGGTACAGAGATTTCCCTTTTACCCCCTGGCCCCCCACATGCTTGGCCTTCCGCATTATCAATAGCCCACACCAGAGTGGTATGTTCGTAATCACTGATGAATCCAGACAAATAATTATCAGCCAAAGTCTAAAATTTACATCAGGGTTCACTCTTGGTGTACATTCTATAAGTCTGGACAAATATATGTATAATGATATGTATCCATCACTACAGGATCATACATAGAGTACTTTCACTGCCCTAAAAATCCTCCGTTTTCCTATTAATCGCCGCCCCCCCCTTCACCACTAATCCCTGGCAATCAATGACTTTTTTATTGTCTCCAGAGTTTTGCCTTTTCCAGAATGCCATGTGGTTGGAATCATACTGTACGTAGCCTTTTCACACTGACTTCTTTCACTTAGTAATATGTACTTTCAGTCCCTCACCTGTCTTTTCATGACTTGAGAGCACATTTTATTTCAATGCTGACTAATATTCCATTGTCTGGATGTACCACTGTTTATTGATTCATTCACATACTGAAGGACATCTCGGTTGCTCCCAAGTTTTGGCAATTACTAAAGCTAGTTCTAAACATGGAGCTGTTCTAAATATCCATGCGCAAGTTTTTGTGTAGATGTAATTTTACAACTCCTTTCAGTAAACACCGAGGAGCATGACTGCTAGATCGTATGCTAAGAGTATGTTTTGGTTTGTAAGAAACCACCAAACTATCTGCCAAAGTAGCTGTACCATTCTGCATTCCCACCAGCAACGTATGAGACTTTCCTGTTGCTCCACATCCTCGCCAGCATTTGGTGTTGTCAGTGTTCTGGATTTTCGCCATTCTAATAGGTGTATGGTGGTATTTCACTGTTGTTTTAATTTCCATTTCCAAGTGTTGCTTATTTTTCCAAAAACAAAACACCAAATCTCAAATAAAAACAGCCTGAAAAGTCATTGATGGGAACACAGTTAAATTATGGTAACAGATGTTATGGACTAAATTGTGACACCGCCCCCCCCCCCCAATTCATATGTTGAGGTCCTAACCCATACTACCTCAGAACATGACTGTATTTGGGGATAGAGTGTTCAAGTTAAAAAAGGTCATATGTATGGGCCCTAATCCAATATGACTGTGTCCTTATAAGAAGAGAGGACATTAGCACATGGACACCCACAGAGGGATGACCATGTGAGGACCCATGGAGAAGACAGCCATCTACAAGTCAACAAGAGACCAACCCTGCTGACACCTTGATTTCAGACTGTCAGCCTCCAGAACCATGAGAAAATAAATGTCTATTCTTTAAGCCACTCAATCTGTGGTACTTTGCTACGGGAACCCCCAGCAAACTAACACAACCTACATTATAAAATACTCTGCAGCCACTGATAAGAAAGAGCAAGATTTTAAAGTATTGACGTTAAGGGTATTCACAACACACTGCTTGGATATATGGATGTACCGTAAGTCTTCAAAGATATAAGAAGCACTAGATAAAGAACTACAGTAAAGGGAAATCTTTTGGACAAGACTTGGAGGTCAGTAGTTTATCAGTTACAAAATAACTTTCTTTCTTAGGTGTCCATGCTTGATTCTCCTGACCAGTGGAGTTCGCCACGATGAAGATGCGAGAATAATGGCTAATGTATTTGACACTCGGTACAACCCTGTTGTCATGCCAAGCCCTTTTCATGCATTTTCTCACTTAATCCTTCTAATAAGTCAGTGAGTCTGGTACTATGACCATTCCCATTTTAATGATGGAGACACCGAGCCTCAGAGGCATTACATATCTATTGAGTTGGCCAAAAAGTGCCTTCGGTTTCTAAGTAAAAATTAAAGACACATTTTTCATTTTCACCAAGAACTCTACTGAGCAACATATTCACCCTTTTGTTCCACTACCTTCTGCCATTTTCCAGGCAACTTTGTAAGTCCATCTTTCCAAAACTTTGTATCTTTTTGAGCAAAGAGCTGTTCCAGGTGCCTTTTATAGTCTTCTAGGGAATTGAAATTTTTTCCGTTAAGAGAATTTTGTAAAGACTGAAATCAAAGGAAATCCAAAGGTGCAATGTCTGGTGAATACAGCAGATGAATCAGAACTTCCTAGCCAGGCTGTAAGAGTTTTTGCCTGCTCATCAAAGGAACATGCGGTCTTGAGGTATCCTGATGGAAGATTATGCATTTTCTGTTGACTAATTCCGGACACTTTTTGTCGAGTGCTGCTTTCAGTTGGTCTAACTGGGAGCAACACTTGTTGGAATTAATCGTCTGGTTTTCCAGAAGAAGCTCATGAAGAGAGGACTCCCTTCCAACCCCACCATATACACAACATCACCTTCTTTGGATGAAGACCAGCCCTTGGTGTGGTTGGTGTGGTTCATTTCGCTTGCCCCACGATCTCTTCCGTTCCATATTATTGTACAGTATCCACATTTCATAGCCCACCACGATTTGTTTTAAAAATGGAACGTTTTCACTACATTTCAGTAGAGAATCGCATACGGAAATACAGTCAAGAAGGTTATTTTCTCTCAACTTATGTGGAACCCAAATATCAAAGTGATTAACATAACCAAGCTGGTGCAAATGATTTTCAACACTTGATTTGGGTACTTTGAGTAGGTCGGCTATCTCCCACGTAGTGTAACATTGATTGTTCTCAATTAGTGTGTCGATTTGACCGCTATCAACTTCAACTGGTCTACATGACCGTGGGGCATCGTCCAGTAGGAAATCTCCAGCACAAAACTTTGCAAACCACTTTTGACATTTTCGATCCTTTACAGCACCTTCTCCATACACTGCACAAATCTTCTTTTGCATTTCAGTTGCGTTTTTACCTTTCTTGAAGTAATAAAGCAAAATATGCCAAAAATGTTGCTTTTTTCCTTCCACCTTTAATATTAAAATGGCTACATAAAAATTCACCAGTTTTGATAAGTTTTTTTTTTTAATGCATGCTGATATGACAGCTATCACAATACAATCTAACAAAATTGTTTCCAATGAAATTAAAGACAACTAAGCGCTACTAGAGCCATCTTCCGGAAAGAAAACAAATGAACCTCTTGGCCAACCCAATATTTTCCAAGGTCAAACCAATAATAAATACAGGAGAGCCAGGCTGTGAACACAGGCAGCTCTGCAGATCCCAAACTCTCAGCCACCATGCATGCTCCCTCTGTGTTACTAAGTGATGTCAACCAGGTTAAAAACACCATGCTCCAGGGCCTCCCTGGTGGCGCAGGGGTTGAGAGTCCGCCTGCCGATGCAGGGAACACAGGTTCGTGACCCGGTCCGGGAAGATCCCACATGCCGCGGAGCGGCTGGGCCCGTGAGCCATGGCCGCTGAGCCTGCGCGTCCGGAGCCTGTGCTCCGCAACGGGAGAGCCACAACAGTGAGAGGCCCGCGTACCGCAAAAAAACAACAAAAAACCCCTCCATGCTCCAAATGAACTTCCACAGCACAGAATAATATGGAGTTCTGCTGTACAAGGAGATGACCAGGTATACAGACACGAGTACAAACGCAGTTGCACAAAACTCTTAGTTCCCTTGCTCAAACTTCTCAGCATTGAAAGTCAACAGCTTCTAGGCCTTCCTTTGAAAACATGCCTCTAAGACACCTAAAGATATGTTAAGATATACTACCATTTGTTTTGTTTGTTTGTTTGTTTGTTTGTTTGCGGTACGCGGTACGCGGGCCTCTCACTGCTGTGGCCTCTCCCGTTGCGGAGCACAGGCTCCGGACGCGCAGGCTCAGCGGCCATGGCTCACTGGCCCAGCCGCTCCGCGGCATGTGGGATCTTCCCGGACCGGGGCACGAACCCGTGTCCCCTGCATCGGCAGGCGGACTCTCAACCACTGTGCCACCAGGGAAGCCCCAAAGAAATACTACTATTGAGATGATTACCTTTTAAAATTTATTAGATTTAAATCTAAATCTACTAATGCTGTATATTAATAAAATTTCTAATTTTAGACTATTTGTGAAGGATTCCTAAAATAAATACTGTGGGGGCGGGGGGGTTCGGTTTTGAGGATACTATTCCATGTATGTGTGTGCCCATGTACGTGGCCATGCACTTCATCCCTGAGAGGGCATCCTGGGCTTCACCTCACTTTGCTCCGGAGTCATCCGTAAGCTGCATTGCAGGGGAGACTCTTGTACCCACTTTTTTTTAAGGAGCTGAATTTACAACTTCATTTGTAACACCTACCTGCACACAACAATTGCCTAATTACACTCTGGTCATTAAAGTGGATCAAATGTTTAAGGACAGCAAATCACTGGGGCCCACATTATCATTCATCCTAGCAGATAGCAACACGTACTCCAGTGCCTCAAATGAGACAATAATTTCCAGGATTTGGACTATGCACATAAAATGGGCCCTTAATTATAGCCCTTCAAATACCCCCAGAGACTTAATGAGTCTTCTGGCACTGCAGGAACTTGGAAAAGAACTAGAGCTCAGATCATTAAAGTTACAGTTGAGACGTCTGGAAAAGCAGTCAGTGATTCACAGTGTATCATGGAAGACACATTTCTCTCCATGTCAGACCAGAGCTACGGCAGGACTTTCAGAAATCCAAGGTCACCTGAAAATAATGCAGGACCCCCCCCCCCAAAGATGAGTCTTGGGTTCTTATCTTGCGTCACAATGAGTTTTTCAGGGCTTCATCACCTTCCATCAGCAAGGGACCCCACGGTACCATAACACAGGCTGCATCACATTCTCCTTGATGCACAGCCTTCTTTTTACTTCCATGACACCCCAATTTCCTGCTGTTTCAGTGGGTGCTCTCATAATGGAGCAGGGCCCTATGGGCCTTCCCAGGACAGACCCCCGCCCATGTTCTCCACCTGCCTTTTGTCTATAGAAAAACTTTAGCCAAAGAATACATTTAATCAGAGAAATGAAAACATGCAGAAGCAGAGAAAAGCAGTCAAACAGGACAAAATAATAATAGTTTAGCCATCAAACAAAGTCAAGGACCTTTAGTTCCTCCTCATGGGCTACAGATAATATTCTGAGCCATATACTTTGAGCTGTTTTACAGATACTGAAAGCCCCACCAGGTGGAAGACGTTAACTACATGGTAACCAGACTGCAGCCATGACCTAAGCTGCTCCATCTTACACAATTCTGAGATCTGGCCTCAAAGTAATGGGGACAAACCAACCCTGGAACTGAAGAGCAACTGTACTTAAAACAATCAAGATGACATGGATCAGACTACTGCAGGACCAATTTCAAGATGACTGTCAGAGCTGACTGTGCTGCTCTGCATGTAGCCCCCTCCCCTACCTGTGCATCCCTGAAACTCCCCTTTAAAAGTTCTTGCCCTCTGATTGAGAGTGGGGAGCTGGTTCTTTGAGACATGACTCCACCTTCTGCCTCGGACTGCTGGCTTCCTCAGTAAAGCTATCTTTCCTTTTACGCAACACTTTTCTCTCAGTACTGGATTCTTGAGCAACGAGCAGCTGAACCTAAGTTCAGTAACACTCTGACTTCTTTATGGATTCTTTATCCTCTGGGAATGCTCTCAATGTTTGGATCCAAAGAGATCTTGTGTCCTTTTTCCTTCTCACTCTGAGCTCTACCTAGATGACCCCATCAATTCCAATGGCTTAAAAGTCACATGTACACCAAGGCTTCCAAATAAGGCACTAATCCCACCTCATTTCTGAGTGTCAGGTTCATACACCCAACTGCCTATTTCACATTTATCATCACCTACATGTCTTCCAACATCACACCTACAACTTAACTTGCCATCTTCTCCCTTAGACCTACTACTGGTTCCTCTTCCTATTTCTGCCATCTCATTAAATGCTACCTGCATCTGCCTAGAACATTCCAGAATGAAACTAGAGCGTCCACATTGCTTCCTCTCACACGTTCACCCATTATTAACAATTAGTCTACAAGTCACATTGATTCTCCCACCTCCTATCTCACAGATCAATTCAGTTCTCTTCACTCCCATAGCCATTATGCTCACCCAAAGGCTCCATCATTTCTTACCTGCAACAGCCCCTAACTGATCACCCTCTCCTGTCTCCTTCCACCGCAATCCATTCTCCACACTGCAGGGAGAGTTATCTTTCTAAATGGAAAATTTGATCCACTTCAATGGTTCCCAATTGTCCTTACAGTAAAAAGCTAAACTCCTTAACTGCCCTTAACAGAGCCCTAAGTTATCTGGTCCTTACTTATCTCTAGGTTCATTGATTGTGGCTTTTCCCTATCATCATCGATAAACTCAAATAGGGATGCACACACATGCACACGCGCGCGCACACACACACACACACACACACACACACTGATACACTTTCTGTTCTAAGAACACACAATTCCCTTTATCTCCAGGCCTATGACGTGCCATTTCCTCTACCTGTGAGAACATGGTCTTGATCACATTTCTATGTTCCTCCCTACTCCTTGGCATCTATCAAAATCCCAGCAACAGAGTAGGTGCTAAATAATTGTTGAAGGAATACAGCAAGATAGCAAGATATAAAGCTTCCTAGCTTGCTTCCTTTGTTTCTTCCTTCTTTCCATTTTACCAGAATTCTTAGATATAAAGATATAAGCCTTGTGCTCAATTTCAGTGGCTGGCTTTCGCCTAAGGTTCTTAATCCATTTGAATAAATGAAATCTTACCATTTCTTACCATAATTTTTTTATCCCCCATCCTCTTCTTTCTTGCCATTATTCTCCCCTCATCCTTAATTACACACACATGCTTTCTTTTGTTTTAATAATCTTATGGTTTACTGAATCTGTGCCTTTATTGTAGCCCCGAAACCCATTTTGGAACTAGAGATGGAATAAAGTCAACCATAAAATTAAAACAAATATGGCCATTAACAGCTGTCGCCGCTGCCCCCCACACCGGCCCTTCATGCTTTCTGAAATGCTGAAGACCATTAACACTTGATTAAAAAGTCATCGTATATTTATGGCAATATGAGTTACCTGTCTCTACGATAAACCTGGGACAGGAAGGCCTTTGGGTAATATTGATTTAGGAGAGTAAGAGAAGCGTGTCATCGCTTTATGGTAATAGTTTACAGCAGCTTCATGGTGATTAATAATTGCATTCAGGGAATGCCTGCCCTCTAAGAGATAGGTCTTGTTTACATACTGCCTGCCACTCATGGAGCGGCTAAGGGGCTTGCTGAAGGTCAAGGCTGAGCGTAAACTTGCTCTGTGCAGCCTTTCCCATCACTGCCAAGCAGGAAGGATGCCTCCCTCCTTATGGCAAATATCTCATCTTTTCCCTCCTCCTATCACA
The DNA here is from genome assembly GCF_000442215.2 of Lipotes vexillifer. NCBI lineage: Eukaryota > Metazoa > Chordata > Mammalia > Artiodactyla > Lipotidae > Lipotes > Lipotes vexillifer. The sequence goes on from NW_006793838.1 coordinate 882,263, forward strand.
GTATTCCTGGTATTACATTGTAGTTAGATTTTTTAGGTCCCTAAGCTTCCTATAGAGTTAGGAATCCATAAGGATAAAGATTTTTCCTCTAAAAAAGCCTTTAGAAGAGTACAAGGTATATAAGGAAGGAGAGAGTGTGAGCGATTAGGAAAGAGGGACAAAGGGAACAGTGGGGGGAACAGGAAAGGGAAAG
>NW_006793838.1:882465-887609 GCF_000442215.2 Lipotes vexillifer
GAGAGTGAGAGAAGAGAGACAGGGGAGATCTATGCCTTTTCTCACTCAAGGTCATTCCTGAGCAGGGCACAAACACGCTTTCCCAAGTTCACGGTATTAACATCTCCAAGGCAGAATCATGCAAACTTTAGGTCGAATTATGGTGTTAAGAAGTATGTTACCAGTATTCTTAAGTAATACTGACATTTATTTGTTTAAGTTTTTATTGTCTCTCTTCTCCACTAGACCATCATGGTCCGAAAGAACTTCTTGCAATGATGGGAACGTTCCATCCATCTGTGCTGTCCAAAATGGTAGCCTCCAGCCCCAAGCGACTAGTAAGTGCTTGAAATATGGCTCCTCTAACTGAGGCAGTGAATTTTTAATTTCATTTCAGTTCATTTACATGTACATTTAAATAGCTGCATGGGGCTCATGGCGGCCTCCTTGATTAGCACAGGTGGGGATTATGAGCTCTCGAAAGGTAGGGGTTTCGTCCACTTTGTGCCATAAAATGTCCATGGAATGAGAGGAGCAAACAAGAATGAAAGGAATGGCAATTGAACTGGCTGGGGTGTTTCCCCATAGAGCAATACTGAACATGACAACTGAACATAAGTTGTAATGCTCAGGGAGAACGATAACTAACATGTAATGCGTATCTTCTATGTTCAAACCTTATTCTACGAGCTTCACAATCACCATCTCATATCAACTCAGGAACCCTGTGGGGTGGACATAATTATTTCCTCATTTCATAGATGGGGCAACTGAGGCACAGAGAGGTTTCCAACTTACTCAAGATCACACAGCTAGTGAGATAGGACAGCGGGATCCACATTCAAGTAACCTACCTGCGGAGGCTAAAGTTGTAAACCCTTTTGCTAAGGTTTGCCTTGGGCATCATTCGATAATCTCTAGGTCCTTCGTGTAGATGCTTCCCAGAGGGTCTTCTCTGCCATCCAAGAGCTGTCACCTAGAAAATGAGGAGCCGGAGGCACTGGATAATGGGGGGAAGAACACTAAGGTCCAAAGGTCCGTCATGATCTTGTCTGTGGTGCTCTAGGCTGAGAAATACAGGACAGGACACCTAACCCAGTCAGCGGTGGGCAGGGAAGGTTTCCAAGGCAGGGGATACGAGAAAGTTAAATCTTGAAAGATGATCAGGAAGTATCTAGCTTGGAGGGTCAGGAAATCTTTCCAGGTGAAGGTGGTCCACCTGCAAAAAGGTACAGCAGCCCTGTGGGGAATGATGTCATGCCGAGAGGCTGAGAAGTGGAAGCAAGCGTGAAGCAAGTGGTCTTCGGCCTGGGCGAGTTGCTCCGTCTTCCTCTGTCTCCACGTCCCCATTAGTAGTAGTACCTGACTATGAACAGTCCGGGCAAAGCGTGCAACATCATTAAGCAGAACATGCTCCATCCATCTTAGCTATCGTTATGCCTAACACTGATTGTCATCTGAATCAATAATTATTGTTTCACACCCATAGAATGCTTTGGGTGAGAAACACATTTTAGGCCACTTTATGACATACTCTTTTGCTTCGCATAAAATCATAGGTAGAGGGCTTCCCTGGTGGCGCAGTGGTTGAGAATCCGCCTGCCAATGCAGGGGACACGGGTTCGATCCCTGGTCTGGGAAGATCCCACGTGCCGCAGAGCAACTAAGCCTGTGTGCCACAACTACTGAGCCTGTACTCTAGAGACTGCAAGCCACAACTACTGAAGCCCGCGTGCCTAGAGCCCGTGCTCTGCAACAAGAGAAGCCACTGAAATGAGAAGCAGGCGTACCACAACGAAGAGTAGCCCCCGCTCACTGCAACTAGAGAAAGCCTGCTCGCAGCAACGAAGACCCAACGCAGCCATAAATAAATAAATAAATAAATAAACAAACAAATAGGTAGAGTTTGAGTCAAGCTTGCTACTATGCGCCTTTGTTGAAGGAGGACTGTGTTGAATTTGACAAGGTGAGCTTGAGAGATGACTTGTAGGGTTGGGGTAACTGAGACAGTCAGCAGTGAGGAAATAACAGCCAGCGAAGAGCCTTCGGAGAGTGGGAAATATCCAGCTTGTTTCCAGCACTTCCCACCAATCCCTACTGCCTTAAACTGGGTCCATTTTCCTCATCGACACTATCTGCTTGGATATTTGAGTTTGCAGCCCCTGTTGTTCAGGGGATATAAAGAATAAGACCAGATCGATATTTCAGGGGTTACATTTATTTCTAGATCTATTTATTCCTCCTCCCCTTCCTACCTTGGGTCCAGGAAGGATTAAATGGGCTCCTATTGACAAACACAGTACAGCAAGATAAAATAGATTTATTTATCTTGTTAATCAGTGATAAAAGGGAAGAAATGAAAATAGGAGTAGGAACCATACTGACGCCAGGAGCTAATACCGACACACGAAGCACAAAACCCTCCCTGCTTGCTGACAGCCAAAAAAGTTTGGATTTTCCTACTAATCAACAGTGAGGGGAACGACGTGAGAGAGTGGCATTGACATATATACACTACCAAATGTAAAACAGATAGCTAGTGGGAAGCAGCCGCATAGCACAGGGAGATCAGCTTGGTGTTTTGTGACCACCTAGAGGGGTGGGATAGTGAGGGTGGGAGGGAGGTGCAAGAGGGAAGAGATATGGGGATATATGTATATATATATGGCTGATTCACTTTGTTATACATCAGAAACTAACATACCCTCGTAAAGCAATAGACTCCAATAAAGATGTTAAAGAAAGGAAACAGTGGGGGGGAGGGGAAGTTAACTAATTTCCATAATTCCAGGTGCCTATATTGTGAAAGGAAAACAGTGATTCAATTTTATAAGATTATTCCTCAAGGCAGAAGCAGAAGGAAGTTTTGCCATGAAACAAGCATGCCAGTCACTGTTACCTGAGCACTCAGGCCACACCTCGTTACATTGCTGGGTATCAAGGAAGCCTCTCTACGCCAGGATGCAGGCACTGACTATTACACCCCTCACATAACAGATGAGAAAACAGATGCTTACAGGAATCAGGAGAGATGCTTTAGGTAAGACATAGAGCAGGGATTTGGACCCAGGCAGTCAGACAATGCAGCAGTGTCTGTGTTTCTAGCCAGTGTGCAAACGACCTTAAATGTAAATACGCAGGATGCATCCTCACATCAGCACGGGGGACATTTCTGTTTCTTGCTGTATCCTTGTATAGGGGCTTCTGGTATTACCCCAACCTGCAATTTATAAAAGCAATTCCAGGGGGGAACTCATGCAATCCACTCCACGCACACAGCTCCCTGCTGATCTGGCATCCCCAGCATTAACTTTTTTTTTTTTTTTTTTTTTTTTTTCAATACCTGGTCTCATGGCATGTTTTTGTGCTGCTTTTGTCTGTATTGTCTTTTTGTTTGGAAATTATGTGAAAGATGAGCCACCAAAAGAGAATGCACTTTGGATGATCCGAAGAGATACTGGTATTAACAGAAATCCGGCAAAAGTGAAATTTAAACTGAGACTATCGGGAAGATTTTCCTCTCAGGGGAGGGTGTAGTAAACCAAAAGGTGGAAACCTTATCACAGGAATCACTGAAGTCAGGGACCACTGGGCCACCAGGGAAGCCCCCCAGCATTAACTTTTACAGTAGCTGGAAGAAGGGATAGAAACAGGTCCTTCTCAAAATCTTCCTTAAATACTGTTTCTCCTACTCATCTTCTTACTAATTCAGGGGGCAGTGAGGCCAGGCCACCTTCATTACCAAGACCCTGATAGGATGCTACGTGATGTGGCTAATTAAAAATGGGCCACCATGTAGGCTTTCTTTCCTGGGTGATTGAATTTAAAGAACGTAAAATCTCTCTTAAATGACCCTGGAATTCTACATTAGAAATTTAACCTAGTGTTAAGGCGAGACACCAAAAGATTTCTCATGCTACTCTCTCCACGTACCCATGCACAGCATAAGGCACTGTGTGCGCTGAAAAGTGAGAATAAGTCCTCTGATTCGGCTAACTGAGAGGAAGCAGCTGTTTATAGGAAAATAAAATCGCTCAGCTCTTAGCCCCCATCGACAGGAAACAAAAGTGAACGCAGAGCCTTTGGCAACACCTAATCAGATGCCTGCCTTCCAGAGAAATTCACAACTCAGAATGTTCTACCCCAAAACGAGACCACTGCAATTCCTGCAAAATAATTGTTACATCAAAGCTCTGAAGCATCCGGATGCCTCTCAGAAGGCAGTAGGGGTAGACATGAGAAATGAACATAGATTTTTCTATGAATGAGTTGATAACAGAATAATTTAATTCTGAGATTTTAATGTTGAACCATCAAGCGAAGCTATTGTATTTTACATGCTGTACTTTACCTCTGTCAAAATCCTTTTCTTCCCTATGACATTAGTGAAGAGTTGTAAGATGTTTCGCCCGTCTGATTCCAGACGCGTACTATATATCGTACACTTGCAATGACAGAAATATAGGACTTTCCATCTTTCTGTCCTAAGGATGCACTCTACCTTCTCTTTCAATATAGGTTTATAGAAAACTATCCACACTTCTGCTGAAATTAGTTTATGAAAATGTATGTCTTTTTTTTCTCTTCTCATTAAATCTTTATCAAATTTAAAATGACTGCAAATGGCTGTTTTCTCTCAATTCAAAATGAAATATGTTACATAGAACCAGTACAAAAATAGAGGCTACACATGTACTTTGCATTTGGGGAACATTTAATAGGAGGAGAAGGTTGAAGGCACACAAAATAGTGCAGAATTAACCCAATACAGGCACATATGCTTAAAATGTTTTTCAATCAGCAACGTGAATGATGGCCCTCTAAGTATACAGCAGAGGCTCTCAATTAGGGTGGCTTTGTCCTCCAGGTGACATTTGGTTGTCACAGATGGAGGGAGAGCTACTGGCATGTAAAGTCCAGGGATGCTGCTAAACCCTGGAGGATGCACAGGAACACCCCTGCCCTAACACGACCTCATCAGACCCAGGATGTCAAAAGTGCCATGGATGAGAAACCCTGATCAGATACACCTTGTAAAAAACATGAATTATTCAGAGAAAAAGTAATGAATTAAGGAAAATGTTTTTGCAGCCAGAACACAACACTCCTCCAGCTACTACACTTAAATTTGTCATGAATGAGAGGTGGGGGGTACCCACTCTTTC
>NW_006793838.1:887619-888523 GCF_000442215.2 Lipotes vexillifer
CAGAGAGACCGTGTTATTGTAACACAGGTAACCGATTCATTGACGGGAGGCTGACCAAAATGTGTGAGGCTCTTGAACAGGTCCTAACCCTTGTGTGAGTGGATGGCTGCCTTTTCCCTTCCTGAAATTAAAAAGAACAGATGTTCTCATCTTTACCGCCATCTTTCAGAATGATGAATAAAAGGTTTCATTTACCGACTGCTAAAAATAAAAGCCTTCTCCTAACTCTTAAGAGTCATTTTGTGTAGTGTAAAGGCTGGCCTAAAAATCTGGATTAGGAATTCTAATTTTTTAAACACTTGGTATTAGCAAACTTTAAGTGTAAATAAATATGTGATTTGTCCACGCATGTAGGGATATACAATACACGTGCATATTCATATAGCTGCATACAGAATTAACACATGGTCCAAAAATGGGCACTTCTATACCGACAGACAACCTCGCCAAATATCCTGGTGACGGCAGCCTGCACGTTAAAATGATTAAACATCAGTACTAGGTTTCAGAACGTGCTGTCAGTCCATTCAACGCCTACCAAATTTTTATAACATATAATTCATATAACTCTCACTTCTACATAGTTCAATTAACTTCAAACAGGTATGTAATTGTTGGTTTTGAGGGATCAGTGAGGCCATTATTACTAAATTATCCACTAGATAGGAAGATGGCATTTCCAAATCCATTTCACTTATGGTCACAGGTTCCAAACTAGGCCTTTCTGGCAGACTATGTAACTCTACTGTACAAGAAATCTGTTAGACAATCTGTCACATAACCATAGATAGGAAACGTACATAATGCGATGCATGAAGGAAAAAAAGTCCAATAGACCATGAACTTTTAATGAATGAATTTTAACAGTTTGCAATCTGGTGTGCAGTTTTCAAAGTTTTCCTGC
>NW_006793838.1:888533-889856 GCF_000442215.2 Lipotes vexillifer
TGCTGAAAAAGAATGTGACTCTCGTTTTATGTTTTCTGAGACTTGATTTAATTAAAATGACAGAGAGTGAAAATACATTTTTCACTACTGGGGAAAAAAAAAAAAAAAAAAACAGAGCAAAACCCCAAACCCTTGTTTATTAGTATTCTATAGACAGGGGCTGTTTGCCTCCCAGTTAGGCAATGGGTTTGGGAAATCAGGATGCTTTGAACTCTCATTAAACTCCTTTCTAGCATGTGCCTTGTCACTAAGTAGACCAGGTATTGTAAACATAATCCCAACATGATGCCTGTCTCTGGTTTTCTTCCAGCCCTTACTGTATTCCAGGCTTTAAATAAATATAATTATTTAGAATATTATATATAGTAACTATAACTGATTACATATATTAAGCATAATTAATGAGAATGGCAATCCTAGAAAGTAAATGTTCTCATCCCCATTTTACAGATAAGGAAACTGAGGCTCACTAAACTTAAGTAATTGGCCATCAGTCCTTCCCAGCTCCGTCCCCACAGCACATCTGGCTCACCACTGGAACAGGAAAGGCATTAATACATAGTCGCAGAATAAAGGAAGTATTCCAAAACCCTTCTATGTCACTAGGGTGCCTCTCGCCTAAGAATCTTTTAAAAGTTTAAAATCTATGATTTTAGGAAAATAACATGATTTGAACCCAATTCCCTGCCTCTTTGAAGTGATGCACGTGGGAATCTTTACATTTTGACAAACAGTCCAGAAACCATGAATAATCTTTAAAGCACTTACTATGTGTAAGATGCTGTCTTAGGTACCGGAGGAGATGATGACTCAAGGAAGCCTCGTCGTCAAAGAGCTCAGAGGCAAGGAGGTAAAATAAACAATTGATATGAGGCTGGAACCATGGGCTCCCCGACTCCTATAGTACTTCGTTTATCTCATTCTATAGACTCTCTCTGGGTGGTACTGACTATGATAATGGGTTAAATCACATCCACCCTATTGATCTCAATGTTATAGCTTCAGCCCAGAGGGAGTTCTTCCTGGATCATTGGATATATCAACACAATGGCTGACCAGATGTCTCCATGTAGAATCCACAAGCCCCTGGAAGATTATCCAGAAAATCCCACACCAAACTCATCATTTCTGACGGCTCATCTCTCTTACGCTCACTCTCCCCACTGACACACCCCTATCCGCCCTGACACCCCAAGCTGGAAATCTGGGAGTCACTCTGAATCGCTCAGACCTCACAATCAGTCAGCAAGCCTTGGCCATGTCACACACACACACACACACACACACACACACACACACACACACACACACACACACACACAC
>NW_006793838.1:889936-932862 GCF_000442215.2 Lipotes vexillifer
CACACACACACACACACACACACACACACACACACACACACACACACACACGCCTGCTCCATCCCACCCTCATCAGAATCTCATCATCTTCTGTCTGGAATCCGCACAACAGCCTCCCGACTTGACCCTTGCCTCCCCTCTCCCTCAAATCCACTCTCCACTCAGCCCGGGGGAACACATGGAAAATCCATCCCCCTGCCTCAAGCCTTGGTGTGACTCCCATGCTTGCAAAGGACAAAGCCCCAGCTTGTCAGCCCCTCTCAGCACTGTCTCTTGGGGATTCTGCTGCCTCTAACCTTGCATTTTACCCTCTAGCAAAACCAAACTCACTTTTGTTCCTCCCCAGGCTCTCTACACACCCCTCACTTCTCTGCACCACAATCCGTGCCTCTTCACCTCTTTGACATTTTCCCCTCATGGTACCTTGTGCCTGGGACACAGCTCTCTGAGTCCTTGAGCACCTGCACTGGGGAAAGCACGTTGAATAAAGCAGACGACATCCTTGCCCTTGTGGACTTTATGACCTGCCCAGGGGAAGCTGACACAACCAAGTAAAGAAACACACACTCGATTTTAATCGTGATCCACACTAGGACAGAGACTGAAGAGAATGTAAGGAACGAGAAGAATAACGTCTTCTCTTCACATGATACTTTGTGGATATGGGCCACTATATCATGCACTATCTGTTTAAGGAAGTCTCCACCACTATGCCAGGACTTTCCTGAGGGTCACCACTGTTCCAATAATCACTTTTGGTTCAAGCTAAAAGCATACATGGGCATTCAAAAAAATGTTAAATCGATGGACGGATGGATGGATGGATGGGTGGAAAAATTAAAGAATGAATTAGTAAATGAAGGGACATTTTCCTTATCATTTCAGCTTTATAAACCACTGATTAAAATTGTGTCCTTCGTACCAAAGTGCACCTTAGAGGCTCTCATCTATAACCTTGTAAGGACATCCTTTACCTGTGGGAGAAAAGTTACAGAGCACACTGGGTGTTTTCAAGCATTGTTAAGGCTCCTGCTGACTTCCTTGAGAGATTCTCAGAAAGGTCCTTGTGACTAGAGAGTTGCTGGGGATACGTGTTTCACAAGGAAGAAGCAAAACAATGCGCAAACCTCTTAAACGAGGCATGCTTAGACAGGATGGGGGGATGGGAAGATCAGCAGCAGGAAGAACCTTTTTATAAAGAAAGGAGCATTGTAGTTTATTTCATTTTTGCTCTGATTGTGGAAGCAGGGAGAAGAGGGGAACGATGAAGGGGGAGGATGAAGGGGTCTTCCAGGAGGAAAGGAAGAGGGGAAAAAAGGGAGCTTCACTCTACTGAACTGGACAGAATTTGGCACGAAATGAATATGCCTTTCCTTGAGGTGGAGAGAATAGCTGCCATGGCTCACCCGGGTCCATGTGAAGACCAAGTGGCAATATTTCGGGAAATCCAGGGATTGGGAACTGGTTGCCAAGTTCTATTCTAATGAAATGTTAAAGCGGGATTTTCCAGCGCGTCCTGCAGAACTGCTAGGTTCTCGTTCCCAGTACCGTTTCCGGGAACCCATCCACTTCTGAATCGGAATCTCTGAGAGTGGCACTCAGCAGTGTGCATTTCTATCAGATTCCAGAGTTTGAGAATCCCTCTGTTAAAAGAAGATCCCCTCCCCGCCACGTCCACCTGACGAAACAAGGCAGGAGAGGTGGAAAGGAGGCAGCATTTGAAAGCACGTCATGGAAACAAAGCCCGAGTTGCTGGAAATTACAGAGAGAAAAGGCTGATGTCGCAGAAGACTGAGGAGAGGACATGCTGTGAAGATTTCCAGAGGAAGGACCGAAGCATATTCTTGTCTAATCAGAATTACAAATATTCCAGCATATTCAAGAATGCTTCCCCCTTTAAGCACAGAAGGGCTGCCCAAGAAACCGTCTGAGAGGCTACTACTAACTCCAGCTCTGTCCCCCTGCTCCTCAACCGGGATGGTTGAGGGCTGGGCAGGGTTAACCCTTTCTATCAGCTGGAAGCCTCCGAGGGAAGCTTGGCAGACCTCCAGCCTCAGGGGCCGGAGCTTGGGAACCAAGCCTGTGAATTCCTTGGCCAAGTTTTAGAAAGTTACTCTGGCAGATTGTGAAATCATCAGCCTACAGTACTTTCTAGGAATGGACCCTGTAACCTAGAGTCACCCTGTTGGTAATACACGACCCACCCCTGCCCACCGGCGACTGGCTCAGCGGTTTGCACCTGGTTCAGGAGAGCAAGGACTCCCTTCCCCTGATTGGGGTGAGACAGAGGTTTTAGTCCCTCCTTCTCCAGGGGATAAAGCTGTAAAGCTGTACGACTTGGGCCACATTCCTGCAGTGTGAAGACAGCCAGTCAGAAGTAAGAGAAAATGAAGCTGACAGCAGAGAATTGGAGAGAGAGAGCCCAGCGTGGGGCTGCAGGGAAGCAGGGTACACGAGGGACAGCGGGCTCCCTCAGGACCCGTGAGTCCTATTTATTCCCCAACGCCACTTACAACCCTCTCTTCCCCTTTCTCCTTCAGAATCCTGGCTCATTTGAAAGCGGTGGCATCAGACTTGATTAAACCTACCCCACCTGGTGGCAGTCATCTGCTCCATCCCCATCATCCCTCCCACGGACAACATCATCAGCCGGCTCAGTGCTTCTGCTTCACCACGACTCTGGCAGCATCCAACACCCTGGCCTCCCATATCTTTCTCGTCGTTCACTCTGCCAGCATCGTCTTCTATTCCACCGTGGTCACTTACTGCATGGACCCATACCCTCTACCTTCTCACCTGCTCGGAAACCATAAGCCGCTGGTTTCCTGAGTCTCACCTTCTGTCTCTCCAGCTCACCCACTCTGCTCACTGCCACACGTGTCCCACCTCTTAGACGTCTCCAGGCGCTTGATCCCACCACTCTACTGCCCTCCATATATCTTCTCTTTCCTCATTTCTCAGCCTGAAACCACGGGCCAGGACATAAACCGCTCCCTGGCCCCTGCTGTCCACTCCCTCGCCCCTCTCAAGTTCTCCTGGACAAAGCCCTGACGCGGGTAAGCCCAGCTACCCTTTAGACATTAAATGCCTACTCTCTCCCCAACTCCCCCACCTCCAAGACCTCTCATCTCCTTTCTCCCCAACCTCCAATCTCCTATTTCATGCTGCAGACTACTATCTCCGCTTCCTCATTAACATGCACGTATTTGCAAATGGCCACCCGAGTCCCAAGTCTACACAGTGTTTTGACTCAAACGCTTCTGAATACTGTTCTTATCTTTTTATGGAAAAATCTGAGAGGAGATCCGATTGGCCCAATGGTCTGGGCAACATGTGAGCTACCCTTAGATCAGATGCTCGCCTTGGTCCATTCGGATATGCTCACAAGATGGAAGGCAAGAGCTTGGGAAGGGGCAGCGCCCAGAGGAGGGGAGGCTGGGGAGGTACCCAAGTAATATGCCTACACGTCTATGAAATACCTTGGGCTAGAGCTGCTTGTGGGTTGCTTAGCAACTGGAAGTAGCTCAGAGCCACACACAAGAAAATAGAGGTTTGGGGAAACAATTTGTCACGGAATCAGGGAGAGTCTATTGCCTTGAGCTTTTCAGTCAACACCTTCCCCCTCCCCAAAATGCAGGTCGGATGACCTGGCCAGCCAGAGAGGCATGGGGGCAGGAGCTAAGGAGAGGCAGGGCATGGCTCTCATTCCCCTAAAATCCCATCGCTTGCCCGGGTACCTCATCAGGGCCTGGACAGAGGTTCAGCCCGAGGTAAGAGCCACAGTGATTTCTGCCAAGCTCACAGCATGTTAATCATGCCTGTCAGGCTCCGGGGGAAGGAAAGGTTGGCTGTCCTGACAATCTACATTAACGTGGGTGGATGGTGTTTGATTATACCTTCATGACGGCGGTTTCCATTTGCATCTTTCATCAGAGGCTGAAGGATGTGCTATCTGCCCTGACTGTCCTGTAGTCTCATTCTCCCTGCCGGCACGCAGCTGACCTCAGTGAGAACACAGCCTGCAGACTGCAGGGAGGCACCAGCAGACTGCAGGGAGGCAGGCCTGGGTGGGACCCAGCTGCCCCTGAGTGCCTGGGTTTTTTACAACAGCATCGTCCTATAAAAAGAGGCTGGATTAGTTTCCAGCTGGGGTCAGTTTCCACGGTACCTCTCAAAGCCACAGAGGCTCAACTATTCCAGGAGTGCAGAACTTGAAGCCATAGACAGTAAAACTACAAAAGGAAGATGCCCTTTGCTGATACTCATCCACTGGCCACACCATCGGTTGCAAAACTCAGCAAACATTTACAGATAACCAACCCTGCGCCATGCACAATGCTAAGAACTTCAGATATAACGGTGAGCGTGAAAGAAATACGATGCTTGGGGTCCTCGGTGGTACAGACCATGTCTCAGTAGCCACTGCATCGCTTACACCCAAGATGAAGCGCTTACATGGTGCTCAATAAATCTCTCCCAAATGCGCGAACATCTGCCCCTTGATTTTGGCCTCCACAGAAGTGATCAAATAACACCAACCCCACTCAGAAGGTTCCAAGAAGTAATAGCAGTAATTTGATACACTTGGTAAGTCCTGAGGTTACTTAAAAACAGTGAATGCAATGACCTCCCAAGGATCCCAGTCCACTATCAAACCTGGATGGTCCAAAATCCTTAACTGAACTGACTTACAAAACCTCAGCCGGCATTCTGGTCACACGCCTGATGCTGAGAGGCAGTAGCTTGTAGAGGAGAAAAGCATGGCAGTCGGACTGCCTGGGTGTGAAGCCAGACTCCACCACTTACTAGGGGAGCAGCTGAACCGGACTGCTTATCCTCCCTGAGCCTCACTCTCCCCATCTTTCAAATGGGGACAACAGTGCATCTCACAAAGGTTTGTCTCAGGATCTAATTGAGATAATGCCCATGAAGCACTTAGCACAGCATCTGGCATCTATTACTGCTAGCTATTAGATAACCAGAAATTGCCAGATTGTGGGGTCTTTTAAAAAATTTCTTTCCAACTCAGGTTTACCAAAGACATTGATGTGGAATTCACAAATGGCATGGTCTTTGATGAGACATCAGTACCAACACAAGCTCTCTTAACCTAGGGATGCCCCAGGGTGAACAGCTTAGGAATCGGACCCAGTCCCTGTTTCCATGACACAAGAGTCAAGATCAGGAGGCCGGCAGCTTCCTTGTCCCATGGGAGGTGCTCCATTTACACGCCTTCTACAGAGGTGGCTGGCGCGTGGCTCCAGGAGAAGACAGCTCCTGGCAAACCTAATAAATGGGGCTGAAGCAGCAACAATGAATTGTGAACTTTACTGAACTACCCAACTAGATGCAGAGGACGCTGACCAAGCAAAACGCACAACTAAGCAAAAACAAAACACAACTTGGAAGCTGCGAACAAAATGAGTTAAACAGAAATATGTTCTTGGTGCTTCGTTCTGCAGAGACACCCTTAAAAAATAAAATTCATTTAGCTTAAACTAATAAAGCTAAATAAAGTCAGTGCAGGTCAGTAGGGAATTACTGGAGCATGTGATAGAAGATGCCCTGGGTGATCATTCCTGTTATAAGAGTGAAAACAGCCTGTCCCTTCGCTGATGCAGCCCGGGTGATGTATCTCCTCCCAAAATAGTGTCTGAGCAAAAGATGAGAGGGAACGATCGCCTATTAATTTGGCTTTTAAGTCCAGATGAAGATCCTTGAAAATAGCCATAGAGCCAAAAATACTGAGTAACTCCACATTCTGAGTGACTGTTTCTTCTCTCTATATATAGCAACTCAAAAATAGACATCTCTGATTCTGGGCTTGCAGGACTGAAGTATGATGATCACCATCGACTAGAGAGAAGACGTAGAATAAATCCCCACCACGTTGTCAGTTTGCTTAGACGCCACCACCTCTGCCAACCTCCTCAACACACGTGACCTTTCCCGTTATCCTAACCTGTTCAACATGCACGTGTGGTCTCTGTCTTTTCATTCGTCCCGCAAATATTCATTGAGCTACAGCTTTATCTCACAAGCTGTGTTCGAGGATATGGGTTAGAGGACACGGGTTATCAAACCCTTCCTCATGCAGCTTACAGCCTAACAGGAGTAATGATAGAAAAAATCAATTGATAAATGGATTGCAATTGTGGGAAGTGCTGAGAAGAAACTGGCTTTGGGGGTGGCAATGATCACACCCCCGCCCCGCAGAGAAAATAATATTCAAACTTGAATTAGAAGCTCTATATTTGGCAAACAGAACTTAGCAATGTTTTCAAAAACTAGATAACAACACGCAGGATTTAGAGCATGTGTTTAAATAACTATAATTCTGCTTCACATACAAGGGAATTAAAGAGCTGTTTTCTTGAACAGGATGTCAGGGAAGGGCATTAGACTGCATCTTCCAGAAATTCAGGTGTTTAATGGCTATTGGTAGTACGAAATACTCTCACAGAGCAAAGGCGTAGAGAAAGGAAAGTAATTTCAGTAGCAATTCGAGATAATGTATGACCATTCCGATGGCCACTTTTAATTAGGACAGTGCTGGCCTTCCCACGGTCAATAACACTCTTAAAACAGGTATAACATTTACTTAACTTTATTGACTTGCATTTATCTTTCTAACTAGAAGGGAACGTGCTTATTTCCTTTTTAAAGCATCTGCCATACTTTCATGCCCTTCTCCTGTGCTTCCAAGAGTCAAAAAGGAGTTTCTCTCCAGTGCACTGAAAACAGAGTCTACAGGGGAAGAAAGAAAGCAGAATTTAGCCATTTCTTATTTGCTTTTGACCTTGTCCCCAAGAGAAGGACCTCAAAACAACAAAGAAGAGAATGGAAATCATCCTATGGGAAGTAAAGTTCAGGGCTGGGAAGATGATGGCAAGAGAAGCTGTGGTCTGTGTTATAAATAAATCATAAATTTATGCAACACTGGAATTAGATAGATGGCACATCTGAGATAAGCCCATCTACTATCAGACTACCATCAGCCACTTAGGCATCAGCTCCTACTCTCATTAGAACTAACCATCTGGACCCAGATCAATCATGCCCCACGTACCACAAAACCCTGCAAATGCTATGGTTATGGAATTAGATACAGTGACTTACAAGCAATCGTAGGTAGTAGGAGAGAAGGCAAAACACTTGGAAATGGGTAAATGGACCAGTATCTACAAAGGGGGATGGGAGGATGGTACCCACAACGAAGTGATAAATATGATGCCACGTGCCTATATACAACAGGCTGCTAATGGGTGGCTTGAAACCACTGGGAACGAGTAAAGGTGATCCTTAAGAGGTAGCACGTGTTCACCAGGAAAAAGCAATGGCAAGTAAATCCCCTTCTATTTCTTTAAGGTCCTAGACTGATGGGCTGAGTAATGCTGTAGACTGAGAGCAGTGTGATGCTGAGGCAACTGTGAGAAGATGAGGAATGTGGGATATAACTTAAGACTCACAGCTGATTCATCAGTTTCCCCAGAGTGTTAATAAATGGAACAGCTGTGTACATGTATGTCCATATCTCCCGACAAGATGCATAAGCTCCTAGGAAGTGGGTCTTATGTTTGCAATTTATCATTTAATCTCCTGGGTTTCCTTGCACATAGTAACTTAGTGAATGCTGAATGGGGGGATCATCAGCCACAAATTGTTGGAAGAGGAAAATTAATTGGAATAATGTGTAGAGACATTCTCTAAAAAGTATAAAACACTTGTATGCAGGCCATGGGCTATTAGAAAGCCAAGTCAGAGCCTCTGTCTCGAACATCTTTATCGACAAGGGAAAGGAAGACCTGAGAGATGTGTTTATCACATTTACAGATGGTGCAGACCCGCAGTCAGCTCAAAAGCAGAGTGACAGAATCATGATTCAAAATTATATTTATAGACTGCAAGAATAGGCTGAATTCTATTTTAGTAGTTGCTTCCTATGTGCCAGGCACTAAGCTACGTGTATTACATACACCAACTAATTAAGTTAAATGAGTTAATGGACAGTTCACATATCAAGGTTTTCAGCTTAAGGCTGAGGAAGTCATCAGATGGGAAGTGATGTGCAGGGTAGGGGAGACAGTGGCAAGAATAGTCCTGTTCTGTGCCATAAATAAATCATAAATTTACGTAACATTAGAATTAGGTAAATGGCACATTTGAGATGAGCCCATCTACTATTTGTGTATCATGCAGGGACCAGCTCCTAGTCATTAAAATGAATAATCTGGGCCCGGATCAATCTGACTTTCCTGCACGTGAGATGAAATTATGGGATGGGTCTATTTGCAGGAATGCTAAGGAGCCTTGACAGTCATAGAAAAGACAAAGGTGGGTAGGGAACCCAAGTCAATAAGGAAGCCTTGGTCAGTGGAGGTGCGATGGGCAGAATAATGGTACCCACCCCCCAAAGATGTCCACATCCTATTCCCCAGAACCTGTGAATATGTTACATTACATGGCCAAAGGAACTTGGTAGATGTGACTAAATTAAGGATTTTAAGTTGGAGAGACTGTACTGCTTATCCAGGTGTGTGCAAAGTTATCACAGGTGTATTTAAAAGAGGTCAAAAACAGAGAAAAAGAAAATGTGAGGTTGCAGAGATGCATTTCGAAGGTCGAGGAAGGGGTCACGATCTGAGGAGGGTGGCAAACTCTAGACACCGGAAAAGGCAAGAAAATGGATTCTCTACCAGAGCCTCCAGAAGGAATACAGCCCTGCTAACGCCACAATTTTGGCTCCAGGAGATTTGTTTCAGCCTCTAGAACCATAAGACAATAAATTAGTATTGCTTTCAGCCCCTGAGTTTGCAGTCATTTGTGACAACAGGGACAGGAGGCAAGTACAGGAGGGATGGCTAGTTCTGAGAAGGGTGGGTCTCTCTCACTCAAAGACTGGCCTTGTGGCCCTACCACTGGCAGTCACGTCTGAGCCCCGTGAGAAAGGTGGAGGGAGATTGGGAGGTGGGCGCCATCGAGCAGTGTCTGTTGGAAGGAATAACTGAAACAGAGACTTCACTTTTACAAAGCATAATGCTAAAGGCAAAAAGAGGCAAAACTTTCCAACTTCTCAGTCTTGACTCAGCTTTACCTCTGACCCCTCATCTATTCTGCCAGCCACTCCCATCGCTGCATCTACACACACCTGCAGGGTCCACTGCATCCACTGCCCCACTGGGGGCCAAGCCACCATCACATCCCACCTGAACCATTGCAGTGGCTCCCAACTGGGCGCCCTGCTTCTGTCTTTGACCTCTTCTCTCTTCTTGAAACAAAGCCCAGAGGGCTCTCATGACACAAGGGAGATTAAGTCACTCCTCAGTAAATATTGTTCTCCTTGACGATTTTGGGACATGAGCCTCCAGGTAATAGTGGTGATGATGATGACAATGACAATGATGATGGTGACGATGAAAACCTTATTGAATACTAGGCATCAAGCACATTGCTAAGCACTCCCATACATTAATTCCTGATATCCTCACAACTCTATAACTTACTAGTATTAACTCCAATTTACAGATGAGAAAACTGGTAAAGGGAGGACCAGAGACTCACATCTCACTGAGGGTTGGCTTCCCATCACATTCAGACTAAATGCCGAAGTCCTTGTAATGCCCCCCACAACACCTCACTCCGTCTTACAGCCCCTTTTTACTCTCTGACCTCACCCTCCTACTCACCTCCCTTCAGATCCTGCCTCTAACCCTCCAGCATCCCTGATTTCTCTGACCCCTGTCTATTCACACGATGCTTAGTGTGAGACCCAGTCTGGCTGCTGAAAGGCACTGCATGGTGTTCCCTGGACTTAAATCCTGGCCTGGACCCTCATTACAGGTCACCAAAAAATACTCTTCTGCTGCTTCTTCCATAGCTTTGCACAAGCCATGGGAGGCTTGCCTTTCCGTATCTCCTCTGTCACTTGACCCAGTACCCGCCTGGCTCCCCATGCTAAAATCAGGTATCATTCTGGATTCTCTGCTCTGCATCCATATCCATAGAACCCTCCATTCTTCCTTCCAACTTTATTCAAGAACATCTGCTTCTCGCCACAAAAACCATCCCCCTCGACTTAATTCAAACAGCCTCTTTCCCCCACAAGGCCACCGCGGTAGCTTCCTAACCAGCCTCCCAGCCTTGACTCCTGCTTCTGTCTAACACATCGCCCACCAGCAGAGTCAGCGAACTTTCTAAAATGCAAACTGAACTCTGTTTACAAGGTCTCAGTGATTCTCTATCACTTACCGGGTGAAATCCCAACTTCCCCTGTGGCCTTCCTTCTACCTGTCTGGTTTTCTCTTACCCTTGGTCTTACTCTCCACAAGTCAACAAAACTTGCAACTCCCAACACACCCTCTGCTTCCTGTCTCTGTTCCTTTGCACGCGCTATTGCTTCTGCCTCTCACGTCTTCCCTCCTTCCCTGTCCCTCACACCTGGTTTGCCTGGAGATCTTCCTTTTCCCTCTGCAAAGCTCTCCTCCAGCATCACCTTTTCCAAAAGCATCCCCAAAGCTCTCTCCCTTTGACACTGTTAATCCCTCCTTCCTTTGTACAAATTTTGATTTGTGACATTTGTACATCAGAGCATGTGGTAACTGCCTGTTGACATCGTCTATCTCTCCTACAGAGTTTGAGCCCCCAAAGAGTAGAGGTCAAGTCCCACTCTTTTTGGCATGTCTCAATACACAGCACAGTGCTGAGAAACTTAACTAGCACACAGTAGGCACTGAAATAACACTTATTGAACGATGAACAAATACAAGAATGCATGCACGTGAATGAATGAACGAAGAACTGTCTGTATGCTCTTGAGAAAATACCAGGACCCACAGGTGGAATCTACAGAGAAGCATATGTTGAGGAAATATAAGAAATGACTTTCCAACCACCTCTAGGGGCCACCATGGAGCCCCAAGTCAGCAGGGGCCAGACCAGGATCCCAGGGCTGTGTGAAAGACTGACCCCAAAGTTCTGCAACTTCATCAAGACTTTCTTTCCCACATTCCACTGAAGCTCTCTCCAAAGACTCATTTTAAACATTTGGAATTTCCCTAATGATAATTAAAACCCAGTATCAAATATAGTTGGCAATCCAGAGGTTGCTATGACATTTCACAACTAATAATTGAATAAGGTCCTTAATCCACTCCCCCGCCAACATAAGCTTGCCTGCCAAAACAGCAGGAGGACCATGCAGCCCTCTATTCCAGGTAAACTGCACAGAGCAGGGGCGCCTCACCGAATGTGTGCGTCCCAGACAAGGCTGTGTGTGTGCCGTGTCCATAAGCCAAATCACGTTTCCAATGTGCTGTGATCTAAGAACAGCCTTTACTGCTTCCTGCAGGATATTTTGCTAAAGCTAATAAATCTCGGGGAAGATAAGCAATTGCAGCCTAATTTGTCTGCTGAATTAATTCGGATTTTGGATTATCAAACTGACTTAAAGATAGAACATCCTGTATTCTATAGAATAAAAAGGATTATATCAAGGGACTATGTATACATACAGATTTTTTAATTTCTGTAGCTCAGTGAATATTCTTCTCCTTGTAGCTTTCAGGACCTGAGCAGCTTCCAGGTAATAGTAACAATAACAATGATGATGATGGTGATGATGGTGGTGATGGTAGCAAATTTATGGTGAAGTATGTGTTAAGCACTTGACATACATTAACTCCTGCAATTATCATAACAAACCTATAATGTACCAGAATTGCTCCCACTTTACAGATGAGAAAACTGAGTCACAGAGAGCATAAGTAACTTATTTAATCATAGAATATGCCTATATTATACCGAATAAGAAATTATTATTTCAAGGAACTATATACGCCCACATATATTTACATACGTAGTTCAGTAAACCTTGTTTTCATTGAAGATTTCAGGACATGAGCTTCCAGATAATAATAATAATAAAATAATGATAATAGCAAATTTATTGGCTACTAATTATGCATCAATCATGGTTCTGAGCATGTTCTTACATTACCTCCTGAAATCCTCAGAACAGCCCCATCAATTACCTGTACTACCCCCACCGCACTCAGGCCACTTGGCTTCAGGGTCTGTGCCTTCAATCCTTACATCATCGCAGTAAGAAAATCACTAGCAAAAAAAAATACTTTCCTCGGCAGCTCCCTCCTGAACATTTTTCATCATTTGCACGAAGTTGTGAAGGTGAATTTGAGACCATTCAATGTAGATTAATGAACTCCCTGTCTGTACATGAGCCTCTCTATTCGGCCCCTGGCTTCTCCTGACCAGTAGGCTGTTAGGCTCCATCTCACAACTTGAATCACGTGAAATATTCCAAACGAGGCGGCGGTGGGTGTTCAGAGCTACTCCCCGGTACTGCTGTCCGTATTTCAACTACCTGTGAAACATTTCCTATAGACTGGAGTCTGGAGTTCTCAATGACAAAGAGAATAATGTAAGTGTAAGATGATGGTGATAATGAAGAAATACTCTGGTTGGCTTTGATCACCTGGGGTCCTCAGGAAGCCTGCCAGGAGGGCTAAAGCATATTCTACCAGTGAAGGTCCATTCATCAATGCAGCCAGACATTCACTTTACAAGATTTAATATGGAAATACTATACTTAAAGAAGATTTATAGAAAAGTCTCTTCCCCCACTGTTATCAGGTTGCCATGTCATTCTACAGCACATCAACTCTTTCCAAGCTTGCAGTACCAGCAGAGCTAATCTATAATAACTAGACTATCTGAAGTTCACCCCACTGCCTGCGCTGGAATCATAGAAACGCAATTATTAAGTGAGAAAAAAATTGAAAAGCCAAACTCATCACAGAGAGCTGGTGTCAGGATATCAACGGAAGGACTGGGGAGATCGCAACGGGACCCCCAAACGCTCATGAGGCGTAGACCCCAGAGGTAGAGCCTGTCATTGGCCGACCCCAGAGTCTGAGCAAAGGTCTTCCCAGGCCTATTCCATTCTCCTTTGTTACCCCTTTGAGATGATCAGGCACATTTGGGATTTCAGAACAGCTCTTTCAAACGGATTCTCAGACTCAATGGGTGTATACTGATGGAGGTTTCTCTCCTTCAAAGCCTAGCCGGTGTCGACTCAAAAAGAACGTACAACCTGAAAGTTGAGAATGATGTTTTCTTTGGTGGACAAAACTGAGGATTAAGCCTGAAAGCCAGCCTCTCAGAGAGCTCTGAGGGCCTGCTCCGAAGAGGTGAGGGAGGGGCCGGGATATAGAGGAGTTTTGCAGGAAAGACCAGGTGGTTGGAACTTCAAAAGTTCACTGTTGATGAAAGAAATCCAGACATCTCAAGTTAATGAATCTAGCGCTTTTCTACGTATGGGAAGATGCAAGAGTCTGGGCTCATTGGAATCATTCCTTTGATACACACCTTAGCTATCTAGGGTCAGTAGTATCCTGCTTTTCTCCATCCTGAATTCCCTCAGGTGCACCGTTGGGGGGCGGGGAGTGGTGGCTGCAGGGCCTGAGGGCTTAGGGGTGTTGAGGTGTTTGTCTCCAACCTGAGTTCCCTCTGGGCTCACCCTCTGGGGAACTGTAGTGGCTGGATGGCTGCAACATCCTTTGTTAACTGATAGGGCAGCAACATGTTTTTCATTCACACCCGGTTTCTCTGCCTCCTAAACCCTCCCCCTCCCTATCCTGATCCCCTTCCTTCTCTCCTTCCATCCCTCCTACCCTTCCATCCCTCTCTCCTGCCCCCTTCCCTTTTCCCTCTCTCTTCCTCTCTGTCTCCATTCTCTCATCTCTCTGTCTCTCTCTCCCTCCCTGCCTCTCTCTGCCCATCTATCTCCCCCTCTGCCCCCCCTTCCTCTCTCAGTCTCCATTCTCTCATCTCTCTGTCTCTCTCTCCCCCCCTGCCTCTCTCTGCCCATCTAGCTCCCCCTCTGCCCCCCCCTTCCTCTCTCAGTCTCCATTCTCTCATCTCTCTGTCTCTCTCTCCCCCCCTGCCTCTCTCTGCCCATCTAGCTCCCCCTCTGCCCCCCCCTTCCTCTCTCAGTCTCCATTCTCTCATCTCTCTCTCTCTCTCCCTCCCTGCCTCTCTCTGCCCATCTATCTCCCCCTCTGCCCCCTCTCTCTTTCTCTCCATCCTTCCACTTCCTTGTGTACCTGTCTTGCCTTCTGGTATGTGTCTTTCTCAGAGAAAGAGAGAGAGAGAACAACTAGCCACAGTACAAACTAAAATACCACTTAAGCCAACAAGTTTCTAAAAGTCGGCAACAGGAAGTGTGTGTAGTATACCCAGGGGTCGCCAGGGGCTGAGGGGGGTCAGGGAGGAATGGGGAGTGACTACTGAGTGAGTAGGGAGTTTCCTTTCGGAAGGTGACTGTATAAGTGTCACTGAACTGTACCTTTTAAAACGGTTGATTTTATGTTATGCAAATTCTACCTCAATTTAAAAAGTCTAAAGTGTAATGGCGAGTAACTGCTTTATCCCTGAAGAAGGAAGAGAATTTGAAACTCTTTCTCAAATGGAAATAATCTTTGCTCAGGTTCATGCTCTCTCTCCCCGCACCCCCCCCCCTCCACTTCCTGGTACCTATAGATCCAATTCTGTACAAAGCCACCAACCGACATGGCTACAGAATGCATCACACTGTTTTGAAAACAAAAGGATTTTCTTAACAACAACAAAAATAATAACGAAGAGAACTGCATGCATTAGATGTAAGCTTGTATGTCTTCCATGGGGAGTTGAAGTTGTGAGTGACAATTTACACCCACCCTACAGGACAACACACACACACACACACACACACACACACACACACACACACACACACACACACACACACACACACACACACACACCTGCAACCCAAGCCGGCCAGAGTGGCCTGAGGAAGTCCTGGGAGATTGGGCCAGGGGGATTGAAAGCAAATTTTAAACTATACCGGATTCTCAACGTAACTGAAACATTCAGGGGAGGGCATTCAATGATCAAGAGCACTGAAATGAGAAAACGATGATTTTGGAGTATTCCTCTTCCAGCTCAGCAACTGATGCTTCAAGTGAGAGACGAATGCCACCTCCTCCAGACTCTCTGCTCCCTGACCCGACCTGCCTCCCTCTCTGCATTTGGAGATATGTTCTTGTCTGACTCGCCACCCTAAAAAGAGGCCTTGGACAGAAAGCCCTGGCTTAGCTATCTACTCAAATTTCAGCTTCATGTTTTAAAAAATGGTATTTTCAGAGAATTATGTCGTTTCACTCCCACTATAAAAGTTATATCTGTTCACTGTGGAGGATTGAGAAGATATTTAATAACATGTAGGAAAACTATTAGACTCAGCCATAATTTCAATACCTAAGGGATGATACTTAATATTGCAGAGGCTTCTTTTTTGTATTCTATTTCAAATCTTGAGATAGATGCAGATAAACATAAATATCTATAAATAGCCTTTTTTAAAACAGAAACTAGATCACACTGTAAATAGTACTGTGTTACTTGTTTGTTTCCATTTAATAATATCCCAGGAACATTTTTCCATCTCATTAAACATTGTCCTGAGGTATCATTTGTAATGGCTTGCGGTCATTTCATCATATAAGAAAAGGAAATGTAATTTGTTTCTCCCACAGCTATTGCTGAACATGTAGGTTGTTTAATTTTTTTAATACCATAAACATTGTTACAATAAACAACTCTGTAGATAAACCTTTGTACAGAGTTATAATCTCTGCTTCCATACACACACACACACACACACACACACACACACACACCTCTTGCGATATACCAGGGTTTTTCAACCTGGGCACTGGTTACATTTGAAGCTGGAAATATTTTGTGATAAGAGGCCCTCCTGTGCACTGTGGGATGGTTAGCAGCATCCCTGGCCTCCACCCACTGGGTACCAGTTGCATCCCTCCCCCAGTTGTGACACTAGAAATGTCTCCGTACATTGTTCTGTGTCCCCTAGGTATGATTCCCCCCTGTTGAACACCACTGGGATGTGATAACGGATGTGCAAACACTGGGTGGAATGAGATGCAACCTTTCAACACCTTTGATGCTTTACCTCTAAAACACACCTACCCAAGGTGGGGAGAGCATACACTGTCTCCTCACCGAGGCACCTCTTACACAGACACTCTGCCCAGACACACGCCTGTTTCCCATTCCTTCAGACCTGTGATCCCAACTCTCTTGGTATTACTAAGATTAAGTGGGGATCGCTGATCGTGGCTCGTTACTTGGCCCCCCTTTCTGATTTCCCTCTGGACCTACGGCCTTCCTACTGCCGTGGAGCTGTGTCGCAGCTGACCTTTCGCTCCATGGCTGGTCTTACTGGACAGGCCAGCCTCCTCCAGTTCACCTCCTGCATCAGCACCTGCCCTTTCCCTGTGCCTCACTTCTGGCCTTTATCTCCCCCACACATTCCTGTGGTGGCAAGAAGCCTCAACTCTTACAGGGATAAAGCCAGGATTTATGATCAGACTTTTAAAAAGCATCTCTGCCGCTCTTGGAAGGTAGAGTGTTGGTCAGATACATGAGACAAATATTTGTTATTATCAGAGAAAATTGGGTAGGGAGAGGAGAGACAGATGGGGAGTAAATATCAGTGACCTGAGAGAGGGAAAATGAGCTAAAAGGAGAGATCTATGTCCCCAACACTAGGAGGATGGGATGTGAGTGCTGGTCTATTGGATGGGGTTTGTGATATGGGGAGAGGTCGGTTAACATGTGCCAAAGTCTGGCTTGGTTTACAGTGTAAAACTCTGGCATAGAGGTAAGCCAGGGCTGAGATAAACCTATATATTGAAAAGATATATGGAGAATTTGTGATGATTAGTGTTTTGATAAGTTTGCCCTGATCGATTTTTTTATCTCAAGCACCCACGTTTCCTTGTGTACCAGTGACATTCCTGGGGACGCTGGGAGGCAGGAGCTCACCGAATGCAATATTATTACCTCATTATGCAAAATATATTTGAGCCACCTCCGTGCTCATGACCATAATGAATGTGTCAAAGTTTGCTGAAAATCTTGTTTAAAAGTACATTTCCTTCCTTCTAAGAAGCATTCCCCTGACAACAAAACTCTGATTCAAAATTCATAACCTCCTTAAAAGGAGAACTTCTTTGAATAAAACCGTGCAGTCCTCAGATGTGCAAACATTTTCGTATTCACGTAATACATTTTTCTCGTTCACCACAGTTTGTCAGAATTTCTTTTTTTCAAATCAACAGTCCACAGAGGACTCTAGGCTCCTTGTCCCACAGCGAACAGCTGGAGATGGACGAGCAGAGATGTGAGATGCCCTCTATCGCCCCTGCTGAAGAGGATGCACTGGGAACCAATGCCGTGGGGTGGCCGGGGATTCCTAAAATTGCATCCACACGCCTCCCGGCTTCTCCTGTTTATCCCAATATTCATTTCTCTCCAAGTCTGCTGACATCCAGCTTTCATTTGATTGACTTACAAATTGAAGTGTAAATTATGTTTTCTATTGCCTAGCAATTAGCCATTAAGGAACAGTACAGTCAAAATACAAAGACAGAAGACATTCATCTTACAACAAGAGACCACTGGAAGAAAGCATCCTCCAGCCCTCTAAGCTTCGGGCTTACAGTGAGTGCCCTTGGATGCAGGTCTAGCCTTTTTAAATGACGATTCTATTTACTCCCTGCCCTATCTCAGCCTAATCCCTTGCATAAAGCACTCAGAGACCACCAAACACATCTTCCTTTCCCCCAATCTTCCCCTTTTCAATTGCCTCTCTCTCTCGGAGAATCATTTCTCTGGTCCGTGCAGTAATATTGGTTCAAAGGCTGTCAATTGTGCAAGTGAACGGCTATGAAATAATTAGCAGCTCAGGGTGGGAACTTTCCTACGAGCAAACTCCAGTACACTAAAAATGAAAGATGTGATGAACCTGGGCTGTCGGCGGCATTATCTATAATAAGGACCATCCTTCAAGTTGCAAGCTAATTTTCCAACCTCACTCTTTTATCCTGATGTAGTTTTTTTTTTTTTAACCCTTCTCTAATGTTGAAATTTTTTGCAGCCTAACATCTCATCAAAAGACTGCATTTCCTTTGTTCATCCTTGATTTGGAAACACTAATTCTTTAATTTACTTATTCTTACTGTAAAAATAGTACATGCTCATCACAGAAAATGTTGAAAGCATAAAAATGTATAAAGAAGTAGGAAAAAAAAAAATCCCCTCATCATCAAATCACCCAGAGGCAATCACTATTACAAACTTTGCTGTATTTCCCATCTTTGCTACTATGCATTTTTAACATATATGAGAAATTACTGCATGTATAATTTTGCTGAAGATACGTTTTTGTTAAATTGCTGAAGAGAAAGGAAACGAAGCTCCTGTTCATCGATTACTCAGAGCTGAAACAGACATGCCAATGGGAGAAAAGGACAATGAGGCTTTATGTGATTAATCTGAAATGAAGATTAAAATCACTGTAGCTGCAAAACAAGGAAATTAAGTGATTGTCACAAACAACCTGAAACAGCTCAGTGGGATCCATTAAGATTTTTAACAGCTCAGTGAAATCTAACATCTACCTGACAGCCCCGAAGGGGACGGGTGGGGGAGAAAAACTGCATCTTTACTTTGATTCTCCTTGTGCATTAAACAAGCAAACTTTTTTCTTTTTTTTTCACTGATTGATGGTCCAAGAAAGCTGAACTGACCTCCACCTTCAATTAACTCAGTTTGAGATCATGCCTATCCCTGGCACAGTTTGTCTTCATAATCTGAGATAATAAGTGCTTTAAAGGCTTCACAAGACAAAAAACGGTATACGTGCACGGTGTGCAAAAGAGAATACAATGCTGGGAAACGTCATGTCATCTATGAAGGATGAGAATGATGCGATACCTGTAGCTACCCCAGATGTACAGGTGTACGCGCGCCCAACGCAGGCAGGAGAGCATCAATCTGAATGTTTTCTGAAATGATGTTGGCATGGGGCCCACCTTAGCTCCAGAGCCCCCAGTGGCTTCCTTGTTCAGGACTCTGGTTCCAGAAACTTGGTAGAAACGGACTCGAATGAACTTTTCCTTCTTTGCCTTCTTCGTTTCTTCCCAAGCTCCTTCCTTGCCCCTCTATCCCTTCAATATTTATTGAGCAGCGAATATGCAGAGGCACAGGTAGGTGATAGAGAAACAAGGATGAACACAGGATGAGTTTCAGGCTCTAAGGAGCTCACACAGAGGGAACTCACATGTCAACAGGGACGCTGTACACAAGGAGGCAAAGAGTAGTGATAACTTACAATAGCAAAGCACATGCCTGGGGCTTCCCTGGTGGCGCAGTGGTTGAGAGTCCGCCTGCCGATGCAGGGGACACGGGTTCGTGCCCCGGTCCGGGAAGATCCCACAGGCCGCGGAGCGGCTGGGCCCGTGAGCCATGGCCGCTGAGCCTGTGCCTCGCAACGGGAGAGGCCACAACAGTTAGAGGCCCGTGTACCGGAAAAAAAAAAAAAAAAAAGCACATGCCTGGGAGGTGTAAGAAAATCATGGAGTGCTTCAAGAAGGAGGGGACATTGGGTCTTGAGAAAGAACTCAACATTTGTGTTAGAGTTCAGAAAATTGAAGGTTTAGAACACAGTTTAGAAAATTTAAGAAAAAGTTGCCTTGGGCTGAAGGGAGCTGACTAGGGTCATTGCAAAGATAACCCTGAGGACGGGAGGGACACTGCCCGGATTGGGGAGAAATGGTCACACTGAAAGTTCTGCAAACGGTCTTTGATTTTGGGAGAGGAAGTGTCCAGGCCCATACTCTTGCTCCAAAATTACTTTCCTTCAGGTCCCCAGAAATTGCAGTGCAATGGTTTTTCCACATAGAGATCCTTCCTGGTTTTCAGATAATACTCAAGGACAAAACTCCAACAAGGGAAAGCTTATCAATCTTTCAGAGACAACCAACAATCTCAAACTACAGACGATGTGAAGATGTGAATTCCAATCCCCTCCCGTGTGTTATCACATGGGAATGAGCTCCCATTTCTCACCCTACTTTATTGCCCCCAGCTTTGCAGATAACTTCCCCAAATAAGCAGCTGCTAACAGGTTTCCTCAGTCCTAGAAGTCTCCTTAGGAGATACTCTTCTTTCTCTATTACATTATGAGAATGGTTTAGTAAGGTGATTACAAGACAGATTGCCTAGGTTTATATCCAGACCCTGCCACTCACTAGCCAAGCCAGGGCATGCTGAATCGTCTCCCCAAGGCTCCATTACCCGTCCATAAAATGGAGAAAAATGGAAGTGCTTCCCTCATGAGGTTAAGGGCATGATGCATAACTAGTAAGTCCTCAGCCAATGTTAGTTATCCTTATGACCTAGAAATTGGATTACTCTTAGTACAAGATCAAAGGAAGCCCTTTGGGTCCAGTGTAATCTGTTTTAGGCT
The DNA here is from genome assembly GCF_000442215.2 of Lipotes vexillifer. Classification (NCBI taxonomy): domain Eukaryota; kingdom Metazoa; phylum Chordata; class Mammalia; order Artiodactyla; family Lipotidae; genus Lipotes; species Lipotes vexillifer. Next base: position 910,335 of record NW_006793838.1, read on the forward strand.
TTGACCTGTGGTCCTTAATTAACCTTGACCATTCATTCATTCATTCATTCATTTGTCAAATATTTTCTGAGCATCTTCTAAGAATTAGCTGTTAGTAATACAACTTTCTAAAGGGGAAAACGCACATTTCATCTTACAAGAAGTTCTGTTTTCTATGTGTCTATCATCAAACTAAAGAAAGCAAGGAAAAAGACTGAAAACCCATTCTCTTTATTGAGTAGTCAAATGAATGGATTTATGTTTGGCCAACTGAAACTCTTATTTGATCAAGTATAAAGAGAGAATCAGTAGAGAGGCCAGGCAGAAAGAGAAAGAGAGGAGATTCAACAATGACTTTGGAGTCAGAAGAAGAATGATTTTCAGAAATTTAAGGTGAGGGACAATCGTGTAAATGATCATCCCAGAATATGCAAAGGAAGGCACTGTCACCCCACTTATTGGAATTCCATCATTACTTCCTTGATAATGGCAATGCTTAAAAATTGGGGAAACTAATTTGGTTCCAAAATCAATTACCAGCACTGTACCTGTTTATTTCCTGTGTATTATAAGTAAATTTCATAATGATGACAACAGTGGGCATTAAACTGCTGCAGCAGGACAAGGCACTGAGGAATGCTGAGGGATTCCGCACAGCATATTATTATTATTATTTCTTTAATTAAAAAAAAAATTTTTTTAGCTGCGCCGTGTGGCATGTGGGATCGTAGTTACCTGACCAGGGATCGAACCCACACCCCCTTGGGGTGGCAGTGTGGAGTCTTAACCACTGGACTGCCAGGGAAGTCTCCACACAGCATGCTTCTTTCATTTGATTTTTCCTTTAAAAGCACGGTTTTTAGTTTAGGGTTCTTAGTATATAACATGGGCCAACACTCTCTCCCAAGAGGTCTTTGTACGATGCCCTCTCATCTGTTCTGTTTTCTCCTCTCTTCCTCATTTGTAGTGTAATTTCTTTCCGGAAAAAAAAAAAAGGACAAGGAAAGAAGGAATAAAACAGGTAAGGAGGGAGAAAGGAAGGAAGGAAGGAATTAACAGTGAGAAGAAAAAAGTTCCCCTCTCCATCAGGCTGGGCACTTCCCCAAAGAGCAGCGACCGGTTTCAAGAACAATCTGAGAATGGATATTTTGATAATCAGGGCCTTGAGCTCTATAAACTGTTGGGGGATCTTCCTGGCTCGATAAAATCAAGGGCTTTTGCCAGGGCTGTGTTTTGATGTGGAGGAGGATGAGAAAATAAATCCACCTAATGGAAAATTACAGAGGAGCTGTTCTTCCTTTGCATAAATGAGAAACTCAAACAACTTGGTTTTGAGGACGTTGGGGCACATGGTTCTAAAAAGTAGACACTGCTTTTGTTGTCTCATTACGAGATGATAAATATTCATGCTGGTGAATTACCACTCGCTAATGGCCCACTATTTGGCACACCTGTTGTGGCCTGTCTCTAAAATAGCAGCGAGAGTTTAGGACGACAACAACGCTGGCAGGTGTTAAGAATGGGATATTGTGACGAGCACAGGGAAACAACAAATCTCAAGTTCTTGATTAAACCAAGGTTTCCCAAGTGAGCCCATCTTTGCTGGCACTCATCTTCGAACACGTTTCCCATTTTTCAAACCGGGAGAGACTCTGAAGCCCCTGCATTAGTTGTCAGAACAGTCATTCACGTTTCTTCATTTGCGTATCTCACCCATGTTCTGCAATTGTAGGGGTTACACGTTTGAGCTCTGGAGCCAGGCTCTCTGAGTTCAAAGCCTTGGGGTACCACATCCTAGCTATTTGGGCTTGGGCATGTCACATAAGCCACCCGGGTCTTCTTTTGTGCTTTTACAAGATGGGGGCAACAGGAGGATGAACCTTCATAGCAGGGATTCTCAAGCTCCACAGTACTGACATTTGGGGCCAGATCTGTCTTTACTGTGGGGATGCCCTGTGCATCGTAGGATGTTTGGCAGCATTCCTCACCTATGCCCACCAGCTTCCAGTAGCACCCGCGAACCCCTACCATTTTGTGACAACCAAATATGTCTCTAGCCAGACATCGCTAAATGTCCCCAGAGAACAAAATCAATCCTGGTTGCGAACCCTGCCCTATAGAGCGGTTCTGAAGAGAGAATTATTACATTTATAGGGCCTGGAACAATGCTGGAGGCACACAAAGCACTCCCTGTGGTTAGGTATCATTTGCACAATGCTGTGCCAGTCATTTGGGTGGGATGCAAGTTTGAATCAAGTGTGACCTCTTCCCTTATAGCATGTACCCAGTAATTCATTTTCTTGTTTGCACCTGTCACGCCCAGAAATGATCTTTATTTAGGTGTTGACTTGTTAATATCTGTCTCCCGGCCATAAGCACAGAAGCCCAGGGGTGATCGCAACCTCATTTGCCACGTTAGCCACGGTAAGCCCCACAACTAGCGCAGAGCCTGGAACACAGCAGGCGCTCACGAGGCATCTATCTTCCCCAACACTCTTTACTTAAAGATAAATTTCATGGGTAATTAATAGGTCAATTTCTGGCATGCAAATTACCATTTCTAAACTAATGACAGTTTGACCAAGAATGCCCCATGTTCTTTTTACCAACTGCTACTGTGCTTAACAATTTTTTTTTTTCCTACAGGAAAATCAAAGGTCAATTTTTGAGTGACAACAAATTCTTAATCATGTGGTTCATTGTCATTTTTCTCAGTAATTTTTTCTCAAAAATTTTAGATCTGGGGCTTCCCTGGTGGCGCAGTGGTTGAGAGTCCGCCTGCCAATGCAGGGGACACGGGTTCGAGCCCTGGTCTGGGAAGATCCCACATGCCGCGGAGCAACTAGGCCCGTGAGCCACAACTACTGAGCCGGCGCGTCTGGAGCCTGTGCTCCGCAACAAGAGAGGCCGCGATAGTGAGAGGCCCGCGCACCGCGATGAAGAGTGGTCCCCACTTGCCACAACTAGAGAGAGCCCTCGCACAGAAATGAAGACCCAACACAGCAAAAATAAATTAATTAATTAATAAACTCCTACCCCAACATCTTCTTTAAAAAAAAAAAAAAAATTTAGATCATTTTTTTCTCAAAAATTTTAATTCCTCAATGATTTTGGAGTATCTGAGGCAAGGGTATTCAATGATGACTTTTCTTTCTTTCAAAATTAGCAATTTTTCAAAAGTCCATTTGTGATAGCACTGTGCAAACCACCCAAAGAGAGACTCAACCAATGTCAACCCCACCCTCCAGTAACTCAGGAAATGTGGGAAGATGGAAGTGTAAGTATGCTGGGTTCCCGTGTTCAGGCTTCTGCTCAATGAATCAGATCACTAGGTGGTTCTGAGGCATCTAAATCAGAGATTTGCATGTCCACTAGCAGTCACAACGTCAGGGGTATTGTTTATGACCAGCACTTTCTTCTAAAGAGAAATAAATGAGAACACACACAAGTACGGGTGAAACATTTATTCCGTTACTGTAGGTGAGTGCTGGATTGCAATGTGAATGCATTTCTTATTACTGGTCACAGTAAAAAAAAATTGAAAGTTCCAAAGACATCGGTGAGAGTTTCCATTTGAGAGCTCAGATCTAATAAACAGAGTAGAAAGACAATTTTTATAGGGTGTTGATTTAATTGCACATGGGGGTTCATGAGCATTATGAACGAAATAAAGGATGTCCTTCATCAACCAGAGATAACCACAAAGCATCTTTTTAAAGGCAGACATGGAAGAATGAAGCCCAGGAGGCTGACCAGAAGAAATCCACAAATGCATTACTTTACCATATAAGTTTATGAAAGCTTTCCAATCTAGTTCCCAATATACATGCTCTTTCTTTTCTTGGACACTTACCCTCTCTCTCTCTCTCTCTCTCTCTCTCTCTCTCTGCCAATGCAGGGGACACGGGTTCGAGCCCTGGTCTGGGAAGATCCCACATGCCGCGGAGCAACTAGGCCCGTGAGCCACAACTACTGAGCCGGCGCGTCTGGAGCCTGTGCTCCGCAACAAGAGAGGCCGCGATAGTGAGAGGCCCGCGCACCGCGATGAAGAGTGGTCCCCACTTGCCACAACTAGAGAGAGCCCTCGCACAGAAATGAAGACCCAACACAGCAAAAATAAATTAATTAATTAATAAACTCCTACCCCAACATCTTCTTTAAAAAAAAAAAAAAAATTTAGATCATTTTTTTCTCAAAAATTTTAATTCCTCAATGATTTTGGAGTATCTGAGGCAAGGGTATTCAATGATGACTTTTCTTTCTTTCAAAATTAGCAATTTTTCAAAAGTCCATTTGTGATAGCACTGTGCAAACCACCCAAAGAGAGACTCAACCAATGTCAACCCCACCCTCCAGTAACTCAGGAAATGTGGGAAGATGGAAGTGTAAGTATGCTGGGTTCCCGTGTTCAGGCTTCTGCTCAATGAATCAGATCACTAGGTGGTTCTGAGGCATCTAAATCAGAGATTTGCATGTCCACTAGCAGTCACAACGTCAGGGGTATTGTTTATGACCAGCACTTTCTTCTAAAGAGAAATAAATGAGAACACACACAAGTACGGGTGAAACATTTATTCCGTTACTGTAGGTGAGTGCTGGATTGCAATGTGAATGCATTTCTTATTACTGGTCACAGTAAAAAAAAATTGAAAGTTCCAAAGACATCGGTGAGAGTTTCCATTTGAGAGCTCAGATCTAATAAACAGAGTAGAAAGACAATTTTTATAGGGTGTTGATTTAATTGCACATGGGGGTTCATGAGCATTATGAACGAAATAAAGGATGTCCTTCATCAACCAGAGATAACCACAAAGCATCTTTTTAAAGGCAGACATGGAAGAATGAAGCCCAGGAGGCTGACCAGAAGAAATCCACAAATGCATTACTTTACCATATAAGTTTATGAAAGCTTTCCAATCTAGTTCCCAATATACATGCTCTTTCTTTTCTTGGACACTTACCCTCTCTCTCTCTCTCTCTCTCTCTCTCTCTCTCTCGTATTCTACAAGTTTTTAACTTGTAGAATATGGAAACTGCCTACTATTTGACCACTGTGACAGGACCACTTTTTGATTGTGTTATTAAGATTTTAATCACTCCATCTGAAAATCGATCACCATTCAAGACTTATCCCTTACAATCAATTGCTTATTTTATGCCAAGTAACACAAAAACTTTCAACAATAAAAGCTGAGAGCATGCAGGAGGCTAGACTCATTAAAGGTGACAGAATGGAGGATAATTTTCAGTTTCTCATTTTTAACTCATAAATAGCATCCCTATCCATTATTTATCTATTTTCAAATTTAATTAATGGTTCTGGTAATAATTGCATAATTTCTATGGCCATAGAGAAAGCAGTCTGCATGTAGATAATAGGGCATTTTAATATTTATGAAGTTCAAAGTTTTCTATAAATAGAGAAAAATCAGAAATTATCACCAGATCTAAAATTATATTGGAAGATAGATGAATAATTAATAACAAAGGCATGTGGTCACTGGGAGCACACAAAACAGAAGTAATGAATGTATACATCACCACAATGACCAAGCCAGTTGTGCAAGGTGGCTCCATTTTGAGGGTCACCTCTGGACACACAGCTATCTGGAAGGAAGGGCAACTTTGCTTGGACCTCAGAATTATTTTCATTGCTAATAGTAATTTTTGAACATATGACAGCAAAGTTGGTATTCTTGGGGGCTATCATGACCTACGATATCTCTTTTCCTTCTGGCAGAATTCCTGATTTGTTGTTGGAGCAGGTATAACTAAACCAAGAAGCCAGTATAGCAGGTTGGGCAAAGTGCAGTGAATGCTGACACTCTGGGTTCAGTCCTCATTCCTCCATTCATTCACCATGTGAAACTGGTACAAATTGCCTTGCCTCTCTATTAGAATAGGGTTCTCCAGGGTGCATGAATCCCTGTTACTTCCAGTTTGCTGCCTGGGGAGCAAGGCTACCTCTGGCAAGGGAAAGCCATTGGGCAAAGAGATGCAGGTTGGCTGTTGGAAGTCAGGCTGGAGCACAGTGAAGGAGGAGGAGGAGCTGTGGGCAGGTGTGGTGAATCATGGTGGGTCCCTACATAGGTCCACTTGGGTCTCCAGAAAAACCAATCTCATGATGAGAGGGTTGGCACTCTGGGTCAGCCCAACCTTCAGGGAGGGGATTGTGGCTGCAGGTGACATTCAGTTACTTGGCCAATGATTTAATCAGTCATGGCTATATAATGAAACCCCAACAAAACCTCTGGAAACTGAGGCTCAGTGGTGTTTCCTGATTGGTGAACATTTTGATGTACCAGGAGGGTAATGCAACTAGACTCCATGAAGACAGAAACTTCTGCCCCTGGCACCCTCTCAGTCCTTGCCCTATGTACCCTCCACCTGACTGTTTATTTGTGTCATTTATAATAAAACATTTGTAATAAAAGTACAGCACTTCCTCTAGTTCTGTGAGTTGTTTTTAACAAATTATTGAACCCGAAGTGGGGTGATGGGGCAGAAGTGTGGGTGGCTTGAGGACATCCAAAACTTGTGGCTGGCATGTGAAGTGAGATCAGTCTTGTGAAGGAATCTGCCCATAACTTGTGGGGTCTGTGCTAACTCCAGGTAGTTGCTGTCAGAACTGAACTGGCATTCAGGACACACAGTTGGTGTCAGAGAACTGGTGTCTCTGAAGAGCAGGGGCCACTGGTAGCATCCCCAAAGACAGTATGAACCATGGTTTCCTCTTCTATCAAAATAGGAATGATAATAAGGGCAATGACTACATTCTGGGGTTATTTGGAAGAGACTGTTCAGATGACACGTAAGTCCTTAGCCAGCCTATAAACACTCAGTAAATGAGCCCTTTTATTCCCAATTATGAGATGAGAAAACCAAGGCTCAGAGAAGCTAGGATCGCTTCTGCAGACTGTGGCAGAATGTGGCACAACACATAATCACACAGATCACTCCCATAATCTGTTTCTCCTGCCTACACAGCCCCCACTGGTTCCCCATGGCACTTTCTAACAAAGGGCACTATAAGGTAATAAAAGTTCCATTTGAATAGACACACATGGTCCAACATGCCTCCCAGAGCATCCTTGTGCTTCCACACGCCCTGGTCTTAGTGGCAGTTCTTGCACAAGGGCCTCAAAGAGATAAAACCTTGGGTCAAGGTTTCATCGAAACACAGCAAGGGGAAGGCTGGCTTTGGATGATTTATTTTCTTATACCTGCAAAAGCACGTCTCTACGCACCAACACACACACACCCACACACAGAGCTGTACGATGCTTAAAAATCTAAACTGCACGAAAGAAAAAATAAAGTTGCCAATTTTGCGATCCCAAAACTAACCCTAGGAATGTGAGATGGATCTGGAACAAAGGCATTTTCCCACAAGCAGGGCTTATATTCTCGCCCTCCCCTGGCAGAGGGCACATCAGAATGGAAATGCAGGTACAGCAGCCAGCCTCTGGCAATGGCTGATTTCAGATGCTTCACAGGTGCTCATACTTTGTTTTTCTGAGCAGAATCAAATCCTAAGATTTTAAACCCAAACTCTCTAAGAGCACAGCCACGAGACTCTCAAGGACAAAATGATTATCTCAGATCTCCAGAAACTGAGCCATGTACAAAACAGCTATGGGAAGTGAAGGGTCACTTGTGGATTTTGATTTTACCTCAGCTTTGAAAGAATATAAATCTCTTGCTGGTTCAAGACAGTGGTTTGTAGCTGGATAAACTCTAGCTGAAATCATTGCCTCCCTCCTCTAAAACAATCATTTGGGAACCAAGTTATTTTGTTCATTCAAATTATTTCCTTTTTATAATTTTTAATATTTCACAGGATATTTTAAGGTGTGTGACTCAGCTTAAAGAAGCAACTTTTTATTGAGGTAAAACATATATACTGAAAGTGCACAATTGCACGCTTTTAAATAGCACTCATACGCATCTTAACTTTTAAGCAGAAAATCAATTTTAGGTTTTCTAGTTTCAACGTGTTTTCTAAGATTTATATATGCTATAAAACGTTAATATTGGAAGCGATGCATGACAAGATACCTGTGAATTCATTCATGTATTCAAACCACAGATATTTATGGAGTGCCAAATGTGTACCTGGCAGTGATGTGCATCAGTGAATAAGACAGAAAAGGTCCCTACCTTCAGGGCGCCTACAGATAGTGGAGGAGAAATGATACCAAAAGAAAACAATAACATAAAAATGCACATAATGATTAATTGTGACAAGAGCTACAAAGGAAAGATACAGGGTGTGATGACACAGAATAACAGGAGGATGGGTCACGTTTAGGAGTGAATCAAATTAAAATGCAAACACAAAGCAATGCCATTTTCCTGAGTTCACCAGTCTCCCCAGCACCTTGTCCTTTTGTCGTGGGGACTTGCTAAAGCCACAACAAAGGGTGTGCTTGTAAATATCTGAGAGGAAGGAAAGAGAGAGAAACTGCCTCTGAGGTCCAAGCATAGTGTACACTACATGGAAACTTGCACGTGTGGACTCAAACCATATTCATTCCACTTCAAAAACTCTGAAAGGTGGAAGGATCTGTCTGCCATAATGGGATGGGAGAGAAAAGGGCCTGGTCTGGAAAAAGGTGAGCCAGGAGCACCTGCTGAGTTAAGAGCCAGAGCTTATCTTGATGGAAAGTCCAATGCATTAAAAAATACTAACAACTAGGTCCAGGATATTAAAAATTTTCATAGTAAGTTAGATACAGCCCACTACGTAATTAAAAGTACCCTCCTTATTCCTTAAGAGATATCTGTGAAGGGCTCCACTTTGTGTTAAATGACAGTGCTTTCTGGAATAGAGTGTTTTTCTTTTAGGGATCTATTCACAAAAGCTGGTGTTCACATATAGGGACCACCTACACTGCATGAGGATCTGTGACTTATTCTATTTCTTGTGTGTCCCCCCATGGCCCCCGCTGGGGTGAGAGTCTTATTTTCATCTGGTATTTTTCCTTCATAGCGCTTACAACAATTGTAATTCATTCAGTATACGTTTGTTTAATGCAAGTCTCTCCTGAGAGCTGTAAGTCAAAACTGTGATGGCTCATTTACAGCTGTACACCCATTTCTTAGGAGGGAATACAGTGCTCTCTCCGTTGCCCCTACTTGCTTGCCCCCTCTCCCTCCCTCCCTCTCTCTGTAGGTATAGGCATAGATATACATAAATATAAAGATAAATGTGTAAGTATAGGTATAGATATAAACATACCATCGTAGAGCTATAGAGACTTAGGTTATAGACATACAGATAAAGGCATGGATATAGAGAAATATAGCTATGGACATAGATGAACGTATAGATATAGAAATAAAGGTATAGAGACAGATAAGGATAGAGACATAGAGCTATAGGTCTACAGACATACAGCTAGATACAGATACATAGATACAGATATACAGATACAGATACAGACATATAGGTACTATTTGCTGAGTAAATGGATAGCTCCTGATCACTTTGCTCACATATTGATCTTAATCATTCCCTTTCACTGATGCCCAATCATATCAGCCATTATATAAACATACAGCTGTTAATTTTGAGTCACGGTTCTATTCTCCACTCCAACATCAGTTGGTCCATTCAAGTTTTCCGGCTCCGAATGGCTCCTGACCTCACAGAAAAACATGGGCTTTCAAACACCCTTTCCAATAATGCACGCCGAGAATGAGGTTTGTCCCGGAATTTTCAATCTACAGCATCATTTTCTGACCCATCCACGACTTGGCTTAGGATGGGAACAGGCTGAGCTTTTCAAAATTCTACTACTGTGGAGGTGCCAAGTATCAATAATGCGCTTTTAAAAAAAACCCTTAATTTCCAAAAATAGTTCAGCAGATGGAGAAAAGAGAAGGAACTGACCTCCAAACGACCAAATAACCCTAAAAGTATTATGTAGTTCCCTCCTGTAGGAAATAATTCTTTTTTCCCATTTTGATGTTAAGCAAATAATAGCACTGCATTAATGACTTCCGTATTTGTCTAAATTTTATGTTCTTTTGGCAAAGTGTTCCACTGCATACACAGCTTCTGAACATGTCTCATCTTCTGTGGAGGTACAGGCCACCACAGTTGGATATATGAAGGAGCATTGGCAGTGAAAGACCGCAAATCTCCAGGAGATGGGAAGCTGCATAGAATTAACGGCCGTTGCCTCGGTGAAGAGAATCTTAGGTCCTCAGAGAAATGCTATGAGAACTGATCATTCTATTGCACAAATGCTCATCCTAACAAGCCTGAGATTGAGTGGTACCATCTTGCAAAATACATGGTCTTCAGTGTCACCACATTTGGAAAAGTCGAGGATGCGTTCGTTGCTGAGCTCTGTGTATTCTATGCGACACATAGGAGGCATCACCTGTCAAGGAGAGGGAGCGTGTTTTTCCAGATAATGTTGAATCCTTGGTTCGCCTGGGATTTCACTTTCCTGCACAAAGAATGTGTGCACCCAATGTATGTACAACCTTGGGCACATATGGTACATCATCCTTGTGCACTTTCAATTTTAGTCTGTGGAAAGTGAGTTAAACCATTACATTTTATAATATAGTCAGCTGGCCTTCCTGATATTTTATATGAGTTTCATTAATCATTATTAAATAAATAAATCCCCGTAACTACTGGAGCAACTATAACAGTAGCTCATGTGCAAAGGGGCCAGATCCCAAATTAATGACTTGCTCTTCTGGGGGTGACAGTCTGCCATTTAGAGGGCCCACCTCTTTGATCCTAATGTTAGATACCACTACCCACATCAATATCTGTTTTTCCTTCCCCTTCTGGCTGCAGGAAACTTTAGCTCCAGGCCTCCTGTGTTCGGTGGGGCCGTGTTAAAAGTTCTGACCAATAAGCTTCATTTGTAATCAAAGCACAAAGGAAGTGATGCATTCCAGATGATGTAGCTATGAAAGGGTAGTGACTCCACAGCCTGAATCCCTGAGTCACTATTTGGAGGAGAGCCCTTCCCAACACACATTGGACATATAAAAACTTTGTCGTGGGCTTCCCGGGTGGCGCAGTGGTTGGGTGTCCGCCTGCCGATGCAGGGGACGCGGCTTCGTGCCCCGGTGCGGGAAGATCCCACGTGCCGCGGAGCGGCTGGGCCCGTGAGCCATGGCCGCTGAGCCTGCGCGTCCGGGGCCTGTGCTCCGCAACGGGAGAGGCCACAGCAGTGGGAGGCCCGCGTAACGCAAAAAAAAAAAAAAACTTTGTCGTATGAAGCTACTGAGATTTGGGAGCCAATCTATTACTGCAGCTTAACCTAACTTACAATGACTGACTCTCCGAATCCAATTCTCCCGAGAATAGCCCAGCCTCAAAATATCTTGAAAATGCAGTGAAAACCCAGCCATTTGCTCTTGTGTGACTGGATAGCCGACACATCAGAGGAGTCAATAGCATTTATAAATATGATAAATATTTCTGTGATATAGAGTAGATTGCAAGATTTAAAACAAGTTTTATAGTGAAAAAGGAACACCAGACTCACCGAAAGCCTCTTAATCACTCTGTTACGCAGGCATAAATATTTAGTCGTTAAGTTATGCCTGGTCTCAGGACTCTTTCTATAGAATTCGGTTGAGGTTATATGAGGAGACTAGGAATAAAGAAAGCTACTTGGGGGACCCTCTGCCAATTCTTAATTACCCCCAACTTAAGATGGCCAGGCTTTTCCCTTCCAAAGCATGAATAATCTAAGGATTAGGTATTCCAGGAGCTTTAATCTGATAGTGACCCTTCAAGTTGCCTTCAGATTCTGCTGGAATTTGCCCTTCCCTGTGGCAGTATGAAGTTCTTAGGGCAGCTAAGGACCCCAGCTCGGGAAAGAATCTGGGAAAAGGATACAGTGACCAACCATCCCAGTTTGCCTGGTCCTCTCCCAGTTTTATTCACTAAAGCCCGATATCCCTTGAAAACCCTTCATTCCCAAGTAAGCTGGAACCATGTGTCACCATTAAAAAAGGGTAGGAGAAAGAGCAATGACCAATAGCCCATTCTGGCCTGAAATGTTGCTGAGTAGGGAATCCATGTGGTCACTCCCTTTAGCAACCCTCTTCTAGAGCTAAGTTGCTATAGGAGAAAACTAAGTGTTTGTAACAGAACTGTCTTAGTTTACCTGGGCTGCCACAACAAAATGCCACAGACTTGGTGGCTTAAACAGAAGAAATCTATTTTCTCAGAATTCTGGAGGCTGGGCATCCGAGATCAGGGTGCCAGCATGGATAGGTTTGTGTTCTGATGAGGGCTCTCTTCCCGGCTTGCAGATGGCCGCCTTCTTGCTACGTCCTCACATGGCTGAGAGAGCAACCTCTCTCCCTTCTTATAAAATCTTCCTCTTTTTACAAGGTCACCAATCCTATTGGATTAGAATCCCACCTTTATGAACTTATTTAATCTCAATTGCCTCCTAAAAGCCTTGTCTCCAAATACAGTCACATTGGGGTTTAAGGCTTCAACATATGGATTGGGCGGGGCGGGTGGCTATTCAGTTCATAGCACGAACACACCTCTATGCCTCCTCATCCCTCCAGAGTCCTCTGCAGTGCACTTAGAGATCCAATAAGTAGAAATCCATCCAACTCATCAGAAATGTCTCTGGTGGGGCTTCACTGGTGGCACAGTGGTTAAGGGTCCGCCTGCCAATGCAGGGGACACAGGTACAATCCCTGGTCCGGGAAGATCCCACATGCCATGGGGCAACTAAGCCCGTGTGCCACAACTACTGAGCCTGTGCTCGAGAGCCCATGAGTCACAACTACTGAACCCGCGTGCTGCCACTACTGAAGCCCACGTGCCTAGAGCCCGTGCTCCGCAACAAAAGAAGTCACCGCAATGAGAAGCCTGTGCACCGCGATGAAGAGTAGCCCCCGCTCGCCACAAATAGAGAAAGCCCAGTGTGCAGCAATGAAGACCCAATGCAGCCAAAAAATAAAGAAACAAATTTATTTAAAAAAAAAAGAAATGTCTCTAGTAAGACTGGAGGTTGATCAGCAAAAGCAAAGCATTCCTTACTGCTTGCATTCGTGACACCTGTGTGAGAGGTTTAGTTTTGATAACAAGAGTAAACTGAGGGACTTCCCTGGTGGTCTAGTGGTTCAGGCTCCATCCACACTCCCAATGCAGGCGGCCCGGGTTCGATCCCTGGTCAGGGAATTAGATCACGCATGCCGCAACTAAGACTCAGCACAGCCAAATAAATATTTTTTAAAAAAGAGTAAACTGATGTAGTACTTCTCAGACTTTACTGTGATTATGAATTGCCTGGGTACCTTGTTAAAATGCAGATTCTGATTTACTCGGTCTGAGTTAGGGACAAAGGTTTTGTATTTCTAACAACCTCCCAGGTGATGCTGAGGCTTCTTGTCCAGCAACTAGAGTAAAAGACCTCATGTTCTCAGTCCTTTTCAGGACCTCTGCACTTGACTTTTAACACCTGAGCCTCTAATCCATAAATTAAATGAATAAATCAACAAGCAAGCAAATAAACAGACAAAATTGAGAAGGCAAGGGTGGAACACTTTAAAATGCCATGTATTACTGCACACAAAGCATGTCTACTGAAGCTCTGATTAGCCTTTGTATTTCAGCTCACTGCTTCAATCACATTTATACCTGGCTACGGCTATACTCTTCCCACATGTACTGTAGGTTCTAGAACTGATATGCAAAAAGAACTGGTTACAGTCTGCGTGGAAGGCAGAAACCGAAGAAAGAAGCAATAATATTCAATATTGAAAATATGTATATATCTGCAAATGATTTCAATATAACATACTATTCAAACCATGTTATTGAAATGCATGGAATCTATGCAGAATTAAGGTGTGTGCATGTGTGTGTGTGTGTGTGTGTGTGTGTGTGTTTATGTAAGTATTGTGCAGACAGTGGTGGGGGGAGGCAGAGGACGGCAACCCAATATAAACATACAGGTCAAGGAAAAACTGAAAACTAAGTTGCAGTACTTAGCTTTTTGGGGAGTGCTATTTGGAGAAAAAGCCTATATTTAAACTTCAACCATCCTTCAGTTAAGTATGGACTGAATTCCAATGAAATTCCTTTAAAAAAATAAAGAAAGAAAAGAGAACAAGTCTGTTTGTTTTTGTTTGGCTTGGGAAACAATTCACCTAAATAGCCATGTTCTTTTCATTTTCTCCTACTGTATGATACCAAAGGGTGAGATTTCACTCATCAACCTTGGGCTCCCCTCCTGGAAACCTTCCTTAAGCTTATTCTGCCCCAGTGACCAGTGGTTTGGGATGAATGTCTGATTCCTTTCTAAATCCCAGCTTAACTTTGGATACTGCATGAACTCAAGTGTACTTGCGGAATGAATGAATGAATGAATGGCCTTTCTTCAGGAGGGGAATCAGAAGGAAATGCTTTTGTCTGTTGTTTTCTCCCATGCCACCTCACCCTTCCCATTTTCCTCCTTGCCCCCCCTCCCCCATGCCGGGCAAAGGCATAGTTGATGGAGCCAGTGGCACTTTTCTACAGAGTTAGCTATTCTGGCTCAGCCAAGAGCAGCTGTGGAGTCTTAACCTCTGAGGATTTTTTCTTCTCATCACTAAAGTAGGAACAACAGCCTCACATAAATATAAAATGGATCCTATAAGCATAACAGATGATCGAGAAATGTCCATTTCCTATTTTTTAAAAAATTATAATATCTTATACTGTTTAATGTTTTCCATTTTACAATTATTTCTATAAGTTAAAAAATAAATTTAAATTGAGATAATGAAGTTAGATCAACTTCAGACATTTAGGACATTTAGACCAACATCTTAAGGAAATTCACCTGACTTAACACTCACCTAACTAGCTCCTCCTCCCCTCTCTCTCTATTTAAGAACAATGGAATCACTCTGGAAACACTAATAGTGGCTTCCACTGTACATGATTGTTGAAACGGGTGATAAGAAAATAAAAGGCTATCAAATGGCTAAATAATAATCATACTTTAGTTAAAAATAAATAATGAACTTATGGCTAACAGTTGCCTTCTACTAAGTATCACAAGGCTTACAAATCCAAATAAAAGGATTATTAATTGCAAAGCACTCTGACATTCAAAGCAAGAAACTTACAGCATTTATAGCTACACCTTCCCTCTGTCCTTTATCCCATAATTTTTTTGCATATCCTAAGGAACTTTAATATCCATAGGTAAAATCATGGCACTGGGATTGCTCAATTAAAAGTGTGTGTGTGTGTGTGTGTGTGTATACATATTTCATTATATAAGTTTCAGGTGAACAGTAGTATAGTTCAACATCTGTGTTCACTACACTGAACAACTTTTGTGATCAACACAAAAGTCTAGTTACCATCCATTACCATAGAGTTAACCACCCTTTACTCATTTCACTCACCCCCTAACCCCCTTCCCCTCTGGTGACCACTAATCTGTTCTCTGTATCTATGAATTTGTTTATGTTTCGTGTGTTCATTGATTTTGTGGATCTTAATTTTTTTGTTGTTTTTAGATTCCACATACATTTGTCTTTGTCTGACTTATTTCACTTTGCATAATACCCTCAGGGTCCATCTATGTTGTCACAAATGGCAGAATTTCATTCTTTTTTATGCCTGAGACCTGAAACCACAAAATTCCTAGAAGAAAAAACATAGCCAGTAACTTCACTGACGTCAGTCTTAGGGATGCTTCTGTGGATCTGATACCAAAGGCAAGGGAAACAAAAGCAAAAATAAACAAATGGGACTATATCAAACTAAAAAGCTTCTGCACAGCAAAGGAAACCATTATCAAAGTGAAAAGGCAACCTACTGAATGGGAGAATATATTTTCAAATCACATACCTGATAGGGGTTAATATTCCAAATATATAAAGAACTCATACAACTCAGTAACGAACAATCCAATTAAAAAATGGGCAGAGAATCTGAATAGACATTTTTCCAGAGAAAACCTACATATGGCCAACAGGAACATGAAAAG
The DNA here is from genome assembly GCF_000442215.2 of Lipotes vexillifer. Taxonomy (NCBI): domain Eukaryota; kingdom Metazoa; phylum Chordata; class Mammalia; order Artiodactyla; family Lipotidae; genus Lipotes; species Lipotes vexillifer. Next base: position 926,306 of record NW_006793838.1, read on the forward strand.
ATGTTCGACATCACTAATTATCAGGGAAATGAAAATCAAAATCACAATGAGATATCACCTCACGCCTGTTAAAATAGCTATTATTGAAAAGACAAGGAATACAAACGTTGGAAATAATGTGGAGAAAAGGAAACCCTCATTCACTGTTGATGGGACTGTAAATTGGTGCAGCCACTATGGAAAACAGTATGAGGATTCCTCAAAAAATTAAGAATAGAACTAACATATGACCCAGCTACCCACTTCTGGGTATTTATTCGAAGAACAAAAAAAACACTAATTCAAAAAGATACATGCATCCCTATGTTCATTGCAGCATTACTTGCAATAGCCAAGATACTCCTAAGTGTCCATCCATTGATGGATGAATGGATAAAGAAGATATGGTATATATATACAATGCATCCCTAAATTTTGACATGTTATCTTTCATTGTCATTCAATTCAAAATATAATTTCCCCCATGATATCTTCTTTAATCCTAGAGTCATTTGGTGGTGTGCTATTTAATTTCCAAAACTTTCAGACTTTTCTAGATATATTATTATTACTGACTCTTAATTTAATTCACTACTGTCACAAAATATACTCAATAATATTTCAAAATTTGAAATGGATTAAAATCTTGGGAGAATATTTTATGTGCACTTATGAAGTATGTATATTCTGCAGTTATTGGGTATACTATTCTACAAATGTCATTAGGTCAAGTGGGTATAAAGTGTTGTTCATATCATCTATACTTACTGTTAATTTTTGTTCTGTACATTTTTGCTTCACTTATTTGAAGCTTTGTTATGAGGCATGAACATTTATGATTATTACATCTCCCTGACAACTTGATATTTTTCATTATGAAATATCCCTTTTATGTCTGGTAATACTCCTTGTCTTGAAGTACACTGTTTTGATATTAATAAAAGCCATTAATATGGCTTTTCCTGCACTTGCTATGTTTACTGTATATTTTGTTCTCTGTCCTTTTATTTCATGGTATGTGTTTTTGTGTTTTGTATTTAAAGTGGGTTTCTTGTACACAGCATATAGTTGGCTCTTTTTGAAAAAACAGTCTGAGAAGACAGTTCTTTTAATTTGAATGTTTAGTCCATTTACATTTAGTGCAGTTAATGGTATAGTTGAACTTAGGTTTATATTTACTCTTTATTTCTATTTATCCTTTATTTTTGTTGCTATTGTTTTGTTGCTGTTTCTCTATTCTTTTCAGTTTTCTTTGGGGTTAACTAAAATATATAATATTCCATTTTAGTTTCTCTACTACCTTTTTGTAAAAAATAAAGTTCTCTTTTTTTTTTTAAAGAGTCAATTTTATTATTTATTTTTGGTTGCATTGGGTCTTCATTGCTACACGTGGGCTTTCTGTAGTTGTGGTGAGGGGGGGGGGCTACTCTTCGTTGCAGTGTGCAGGCTTCTCATTGTGGTGGCCTCTCTTGTTGTGAAGCACAGGCTCTAGGTGCATGGGCTTCAGTAGTTGTGGCACACAGGCTCAGTGGTTGTGGCTCATGGGCTTAGTTGCTCCGCGGCATGTGGGATCTTCCCGGACCAGGGATCGAACCCGTGTCCCCTGCATTGGCAGGCAGATTCTTAACCACTGCGCCACCAGGGAAGTCCCTCTCCACTACCTTTTAAACTATACATCTTTGTATTATTTTTAGTAGTTGCTCTGGGGACTAAATATGTATCCTTAACACAGCGTAGTCTACTTAGCGTTAAAACTATACTATTTCTTATAAAGTGTAAAAAGATTTCAACGATATAGATTTAACATATGCTCATCCTTTGTGTCTACATATGCCATAACCCCCCCAAAACAGTGATATCATTCTTCCTTTAAACAGTTATATGTATTTTCGAAAATAACAATAGCAATATTAAAGCCTTTTATATTTATCCACTTACGTTATCATGTCCAATGCTTTTCATTCCTGCCTTTAAATATAAGTTCACATGGGGTCATTTCCTTTCAGCCTGAAGATCCCCCTTACATATTTCTTGTAGTTCAGGTCTCATGGTGATGAAATCTCTGGTTTTGTCTAAAAATGCCTTTATATCACCTTCTTTTGTGAAGGATATTTTTGATAAATTTAGAATTCCGGGTCGGCAGATTTCTTTCTTAATCATTTAAAGGTTCATCCTATCGACTTCTTGCCTCAAGTGTTTCTGATGAGAAGTTGACCATTATTAGTATTGTTATGCTCCCTATACGTAATGTATTTCTTTTTTTGTTTCCTGACTGCTTCCAACATTTTTAAAAATCTTTTGCCTTTATCACTGTGACTGTGATATGTACACTAAAAATCACACTAGGTGTGGTTTTCTTCATATTTACCCTGTTTGAGGTTTCCTGAGCTTCTTGAATTTGTTAACTTTGAAGTATTTCACCAAATTTGGGGAAGTTTCAACTATTATTTACACATCATTTGCCTTTCTTCTTTCTGGGACTCTAATTACCTATAGGCTATACCACTAGATACTGCCCCACAGGTCACTGGTCTGTTAATAATTTAATCATATTTCTCTGTTCCCCAGATTGAATAATTTATAGTAATCTTTATTATGTTCGCCGATCTATTGTACTGCTGCCTCCGCCCTGCTATTAAACCCACCTAGTGAAGCTTTCATTTCAAATAATTTATTTTTAATTCAAAAAATTTCATTTTTGTATGACTATGCATTCCTCTAAATTCCTCTTCCAAGTTACAATAACTGCTTTAAAGTCCTTGTCTGCTAATTCCAACATCATGGTCATGTCAGTATTAACTATTTTTTTCTCACGATCGTGGGTTATACTTTTCCATTTCTTTTCACATCTAGTAATTTTTATTTATTTATTTATACAGAACACTAAATCTCTAAAATGTAAGGGAAAGACCAAGATAATCATGCAATGGCCGTAAGGTAGAAAGTTATGGAGCCATTAAAGCTATACTTTAAAAGAATCTGGAATAACATGACTATAACTATATTATAAAAATGCATGGACAAAAGAGAAAGAAGAACTATAACTTAGCGTTTGCTTTTGACATAGCGGACTTTGCATTTTTAAATTCTATTCTGTTGGCATTTCCCATCATTTCTATGATGAAACTGCATTAGTTTAATACTCAGAATATTTGATTTCCTTTGACAAAAATATCTTGTCTTCATTCCAATTCTTCTGTGATCCTTAGGAAATAATTCATTTCCATATGCTGTCTGGATATCACTGCATCCTTAGTAGACTTTTCTGTTACAGTGGAATGATCAGAATCTTTTGAGTCAGAAGCCCTTGGCCAGAATATTGCCTGTACCACTTAACCAACCAAATGGCTATTGACTGGTCATTTAATTCTCTGAGACTCATTTTTCTATCCATACACCAGGGGCAATTAAAATATTTATTTGAGAAAAGACCAAATGTAACAAGAGCAAAACTGGTTTTAAATAGGAACACACTCATAAGTGCTTGTAATCTTGCGATGATAAATAGCTGTGAGACTTTTAAATGGATAGTTTCTCATTCCTAACCTGATCATCCCACTAATGACATATGGGCCATTAGGCCTCTTTGGGGGATCTTGACTGAGCCATTTTGGTTTACAAGCATTTGGCTAATGACCTAATCACAGAGGATTGGCAGAGGTTTTTTTTTTTTTTTTTTTTTTTTTTTTTTGGGGTACCTAGTTATTTATCCAGGAGAGTTATTTTGAAATGTGTCTTAACTGTGTCTTTTGTCCTATTCTTCTCGCTCTTTTCCTTTGCATAATTTCTCATCCTTTCAGAATCACAAAAAAGCAATTTTTCCCACTGCTATTTTGAGGGTGAATTTGGGGTTCTTTGAGAGAAGTAATATTCTTTCTTCCCCTACTCCCTCCTGCAGCCAAGTGCCTATAATTCAGTTCAGTAAGTTCTTTTATTCACCCACATCGATAATTCCTTTAAAAAAGATAATTTCCACTCAAAGCCTTTCATCTGTTGATCTCAGCACTTCAGAAACTAATTAATCTTCACAATATGTTTGGATCAGCATTATCCCTTTTGTTTTCAGATGAGCAAACAAACGCTATGAAATTAAGCAGATTGCTCAAGGTCAAATGGAGAGTCAGTATCTAAGCCCAATTTGAACTCAGAATCCCATATTTTCAAGATTGGGATGGAAACACAAGTCTGTGAACACAAGTGCACTGTTGAGAGCATCTGACGAGCACCATCACGCTTGTCTGCATCTCATGACGTTATACACGCTGCTAATAGGGAGTGACATTTATAATCATCTTGTAAACAGTTTCCAAAATGAAGTCGTTTCTCAATATTCTGGTTGGCAACATAGCAGGTTATCCCTCCTCCTTCATTTCTTCCTTCCCTACATAAGGTGATCATAATTCCCAGGTTACCAAGGACAGTTCCAGGTAAACCAGCTTTCTGGCATAGTTATGAAAATGAGCCCCCTTTTCCTCTCAACAGTGTTCCACTTAAGACAAAGTTAACTGGCCACCTTGCCGATGAAACACCTGGACCACTAGCGTAACATGATCAGTTAGGTAAAACGCAGCCATTTCCTTCCCCAAAACCAAGACCCAGGAAAGAGGACAGTAACGTGTGTCCAAAGAAACAGTGAGCAGAGGCCATGTGGGATGGTGAGAAACTAGGAAAAGATGGAAAGAAATAAGTGACGGGAGGTTGGCAGAAGCAGAGATTTTGAGAAAGGGGAGATTCTCAAGATTAAAAGGGAACTAAGAAGGGTGTGGGGCTTTGGGTAGGCCCTCAAGGGTTTGGATATGTGGAGGTGAGTATCCAAGCATCAACAAAGGTCTCTTGTTCCAGGTGTGGCACAGAATTAAAAGAGCAGTCCCTTTTCAAATGAACTGGGCAGGTTTAATAATAAGCCTCCCAATAATGCCTATGAGGCCACACAGACTAATGGTCCTTCCCTATATTCCAAGCTTTCATAAGCTCCACCGATGAAGGGCGACATAATATATGGACAGCAACAGTGTCCATCCCCACCCCACATAAACAGCTGTGATTGAATTTCTCAAAACTCTGGCGATTGGATCCTCAGAACCATTTACTTTTTTTTAGGAAAATAAAACAATGTGACATTTTCTGTAGCTACATATGGTAGGCTCAAATTCATACCAACTCCAGCAGTCAAAAAGCAAATAGCATCCGGCTGCAAACTATATTTATTGCTAAAACTTCCCAAACATGCATTTCAAAGAAAGTATAGGAGAGGCAGAGTACTCAATTGACTCCAGTGTCCCTGCTTGGTTTACTGGTCAACATCCCTTAAAGACAAAAGACATGAGTTGCATGCCTGATTTCGTGAGCATCTTGAAACAAGCAATTACGAAAGACTTCAGTCCACTGTTCCTCCATGGCAGAAGAGGGTGGGGAGAATGGTTTACCCCTCATCTGGTGTTTCATCTGATAAAATACACCCGTGACGTGTAACTTCAATTGTGCATATGGTTTACTAAACTGTAAACGATTAATTTATTATCCAATTTTCTTGTCAATTTGAGAGACGTTTTTTAATCCCTGCAAAGGAAGGAGGGAATTTAACATACCATCTAGTTTTTCAAGGTCCCGATCTGGAGTACCCCCGAGTATTTATGGAACGCCATCTACTCTGAGTCACTGTCTGCATCTCATTAGTGCGGTGGAGCGGGGCAGTCTATGAGTTCTCAGGGCAAGTTTCCACAACACCGAGAGCGAAGCAAAGGGGATATTACCATATTCCGTAAGGACTATATATTTTGACCTTTAAAACTCCACAGAATATGATAAAATTTAGCTTTAACTTTATATCTTTGTATTTACACAAATGAAAACAATAATTGTTGCTCCTGAGGTTCAAATGAACAATCATCTAAAATTTCTTACCTCTAGTTTCTTAGTGAAACCACATTACTATTATTAAACTATAGGATTTGATGTACTTAAGATACTCTATGATCCAGAAAACAATTACCTAGAAATACTGTGTAACTCTACTTCTTACAGCACATGCTTCTTTTGAAGTTCAATAAAAACAAATTTTGAATTTGTCAATATTGTCAATATTGAATTTTGAAATTGTCAATATTTGTCAATATTGTCAATATTTGTCAATATTGTCAATACTGTCAGTATTGAATTTTGAAATTCAATAAAAACAAAACAAGACTGTCTTCTTTTAAGTGAAAACACTTGCAAAACATCTTAAACACAGCTTCTTTCAAAGACAGCAGTTTGGAGGATGCTTCTGCTAACTTCCCACTCAAGACATAGGCCAGAGTCACTCTGGGCATAATTTTCCAGACAACAGTGTGGAATACTGAAGAAGGGTTTACCTCCTATGGCTTCTTCTCCACTTTGAAAAATCCTACTTATTCCTCAAAAGTTTTACAGCCTCTGAGCAACCTGCCACGACTTTCCCCGAAAGAATTATTCACTCCTCAGTGTTGCCACATTTTGTACATGCATTTATTAGAGCACATCGTAATAAGCACCATATATATATATATATATATATATATATATATATATATATATATATATATATATATATTTTTTTT
>NW_006793838.1:932878-935758 GCF_000442215.2 Lipotes vexillifer
ATATATATATATATATGTATATATATACATATATTTGTTTTCCCTCCCTTCAGTGTGAGCGCCTTGAAGCCAGGAAAGGTATCTTATTTGTTACCCCCCAAAAAATCTAGGAATTCTCTTTCATCCTCTTCTCTCCCTGCCCATCCGGTCCACCCAGTTCATAAATAAGTTCTGCCGACTTTACCCAAAACATAATTTATTTCCATGGCTATCACCTCTCATCACAGCATTATAACCTCTCTCTGGGGCGATGATTATGTTTCTCTTCCGCTTTTGCCCTCCTACCATCCATTGGTTCATAACAGACCCAGTGATCTTTTAAAAATGTAAATCAAATCATGATACTCTCCTGTTTAAAATGTTCACTGCCTTTCCATGGAACTCAGAAAAAAATACAAACTTCTGGGAGGCTTGCAAATCCAACTTCAGTGGCTCTCAGCCGAGGGAGGCCTTGCCGTGCCTGGAGGGGGACGTATGGCAATGTGTGGGAACACTTGTGCTTGTCACAGCTGGAGGAGTGCAGTGTCCTGGTATCTAGTGGGTGGGGGCCAAGGATGCTGCTATACATCCTGCGGTGCACAGAAGGGCCCCACATCAAAGAACTAACCAGGCTCAAATAGCAATAGTGCCAAGGTTGACAAACCCTCGTCTATGAGATCTATTACCCACTCATCTCTCCAAGTACGTCTCACACCCTGCTCTCCCTCCATGCAAAGCCAGGGCACCTGCTCCGTCTTGGTTCCTGGGCCTGAAACGCTTCGCCCTGATATTTACATGTGCTGCTCCTTTGTTGTGTAAATTTCAGCTTAAAAGTTATCTCTTTGTAAAAGCCATCTTTAACCCCCAAGCTTAAAACCCCCCCCAGCCACTTACTGTCACATCAACTAATGTTAATCCATAGTTTATTTTAATTGCATTTAAATCACAATTTAAATCATAACCACCTGTTTCTTACATATTTATTTATTTCAGTCACCCAGTAAATTAAATGTTCCATGAGGGCAGAGACATTCTCTATTTTGTTTTCTGTTTTAGACCCAGAAACTAACACAGTGCCTGGTATATCTGAATCACTCAATACAGTTTTTCAAAAATTAACAGATGTAATAATAAATACTTTTCTCAAAGTAAAACACTAGGTCCCTGCACTGTCCCTCGGGTCAATGTTATTAATACAACTTCACTCAAGTTCAGAATTTGGGGTGAGGGGGGCAGATTTTGACTTTCCACTTCTGAGCCGGCAAATAATTAGAAGGGCACCTCTAAGAGCTAAGTGGAAAGACTTGGGTTTATGGATATGCAAATATATCTAATGCATGAGCATAAATAGAATCACTAATGCACACAGGCATAGAGTGCCCATGATTACGGCAAATGTTGTAATTAATAGATTAGCGTCCACATAAAGGATAACAGAGGAGACAGCGCTCTCAGCTCGGGCTGTTCCCACGCATCTCTCACTTCTCAGCCATGAGAAGACGGAAAGATAGAGTCCCAGACCTAAAGTAGTTCATCCCAAACACACTTTGCTTGGCCTTCCAAATGGGTGACGAATCATCCACCTGCCACGCTTCCCCAGCACTGTTGCATTTCTGGCAGAAATGCTGAGATGGTGACTCAGACGGCAGTCCTTGTAAGTCACCTGAAGAGGTACAATCCCAGGATCCCAAAGCTGGAGAATGCAGCATCAATTTTTATTACAAGCCTTACTGGTCCACAGGCTGATTTCTCCTGGGTGCAGCCTCATGCCGTAGAGTCCCTGTGCATTCTGGCCCACGGTCATCTGTTTGGCAGCTGTAACCTGAGCTGAATGTCTGAGCAGGGTGGCCATCATTGATGGGCACAGAGAAAAACCTATCTCGTGTTTACTTCTGTCATTCAGTTTTAGGTGCTTGTTAATACACTACCCTCACACCACAGCCTGGAGGGAGGAATTCAAGATCAAAACATCACAGGTTCTTAGAAGAGTAATTGGACTAAGTGGGCCTTCATTTTAAAGTTGTGGGAATCGAGCCACAGAGGGGATGGAAGTAAGAAATCTAATATTTCAAAAGCCAGGTGCCTGCTTTCATAATGATGTATTTAATGATCTTGTTTTCTTGAACACTATCAAGGAAAAAATATACGGTGTTGGTTAATGATTGAAAAGTCTTTTAAACAACAAGCAAAGGCCATGCGGCGACAGCCAGTCTGCGCTGACAACACACGCACCCTCTCTGCAGTCCTGGGTGCCTTTGTCTCTACTCTTACGTCACTCTCTCCTTTTCCTGCCAGTGCTTCCAGGAACAGAAAAGAATGAAAACGGCAACACTTCCTCCAGGTCCCTGTGGTGTGCACATCCTAAGAGTCCCCCATGGTGATCTGAAAGTAATAATGAGACTCCACAAAAGTTAAAACTCTCCCAGTTGCAACTGGCAAAAACTGCAAAGCCAAGCTGGTTTAAGAGGAAAAAAAAAAAAAAAAGGGAAAATTTACTACTTCAGGTAGCTGAATAGCTCAAGGTGCAGAGGAATTCAGGCTTGGCTGGCTTCAGGGACCTTTTAAATGATATCTTTGGGTCTTGTTTTTTTCTCTCTCTCATGATTCCATCTCCAGGAATGTGGGTTTCACTCTTAGATTCCACATGGTGCCAAGATGGCTGCAAGCAGCTTCGGATCTATATCCTCCCAAGTTCAAGTAAAATTTTAAAATCTCACAGACTTCATGGTACTGGTTCCAGTGGGTACGTGTGTTCAGCTTCCAACAATCGTGATGACTGGGGTTCACGCTGCTTTGATTGGCAGGTGTTAAGTCACATGCTCCCTCCCTGGAGACTGACACAGTGGGAGCTGGACCAGAAGTTACAAGAGCTAAACGTGATGGTGGGGGGGGGGGGGGGGT
>NW_006793838.1:935834-953334 GCF_000442215.2 Lipotes vexillifer
GGGGGGGGGGGGGAGGTTCCTGAAGGAACCTGGGCCCTAACAGAAGTAGGGGGAATGAATTCTGGGCTGCAGAACTGACAGGTGCCCACTCTACACCCAAGCAACAAACACACCTTACTTTCAGAGAGTTTAGAATGCTGAGTGCAGAGAGGTTAATAATAAAATAATCAGATAGCCAAAGCAGCTGAGCGAGGCCTGATCTTTTCTTCATTTCCAATAACCTTGAGCTGGTGATTGTTTTCTGAGCCTGTAAGCAGATTTATCACCTTGAATATCTTGAGTTTAAGTTGATGTGAATGGCTTTATGTTTTAGACCTCTCTCTTTAAAAGGTTTTTCCTGATCAAGTCCTCTTACTTCTGAGATGGGTCTTCCCCTACGAGCAAGATTTGTAAATATAAGTCAAGTTGCACGATGACAGCATCATGCAAATGAGACCCACCACAGGCACGTGGGTGGGTGCCACAATAGGACAGGGAAGCTGTGTCTCTTAACTTCTTTTGTCCCACTGGAAGCTAGGGATATGGAACCTCATGGGAGGTTAGTGACGTGATCAAGGCTGTAACTGAAAGTCATAGTTGGCCTTATAAAATCCCCTTACTCTCAAGGCCAAGTCTTCATCCTTCAGGGTCACTGGACCTAAAAGGCTCAGGTTTGGGGTGGTCACTTGACTGTACCAAGCCTTCCATCACTTCCCTTTGCAGTGCAGATAAAGGCTGAGTGCCTCTCCCAAACCTCACTGTGAGCCCCACTACATGGCCTCTGGGTACTTCTCGAGCCTCATCTTTGGGCATCTCCTACAACCCTAGCCCTATTCCCTGTACCCTTCAACCATACAGATTCTTTAATTGGCAGTTCCTCAAACAAGCCAAGCTCTTTTCAGCTCTTTGCCTCTCTCACCGTCCACACTACCCTTCCTCCCTCTCTCTTCTCATGAATAGCTCTTTCATTTTCCATTCAAATAGCTCCTCAGAGAACTTTGTGGAGTTCCCTACCCAAAATATCCCATCTCCCACAAACACCTATTTGACAAATAATTACTGAGGATCTACGAGGTGTCAGACACTGTTTTAGGAACTACAGATATTGAAAGAACTTCTTGTGTTTCTCTTTGTGATGCCTTGGTTTTCTCTCACACACATTTCACGTCTTGTGATTGCTTTATTTATGTGTCCATTTATTTGTGGTTGCTTTTCTGTCCCTCCCACTAGGTCACAAGCTGTATAAGTGCAGGCATTGTGTTTGCTGTATCGACATCATTGGGACTAAGTAGATATTCAATAATTATCAGCTGAATGATCGGAGAAGGACTTGGACTCGCTCATGCTGATACACAAGAAATGGATAAGAACTGACAGTAGGAAATAATCTCAAAGGTTAAGGAAAGGTCCACACAAGAGTGTAGGAATTACTCCTATGGGTGTTGGTTTGTCCGGCCAAAGTGTTCTGCCCAAATGAAGCTGCCATAAGTTTGACCTATGATCATATGATCACGAGAACACGCCAGACAGATGAAGTTGAAAAATGTGTCCCAAAATGGAATTCCCAAGGGTAGTTATGGGAGGCTGTACCACACGATGATCTCGTGGACATACTATTCCCAAAACTAGCATTTCAGCCACCTGGTAATAGAATTTGATATTTTACAGCAAGGGGATCATTTCTTTGGCTTGCTGCTAACAACTGAGAACTTGTGATGCTCCGGCCTCTGTACTAAGAGGTTTACGATCATTAACTCGCTGAGTTTTCACAACAGCCTTATCAGATAGGCTTATTATTATCCCCATTTTTAAGATGGGACAACTGAGGCAAAAAGAGGTTAAGTAACACAATGAACTCAGCGGGTAAGTGGCAGAGTCAGGATGTGAACCCAGACCCAGGTCCCTAACCGTCAGGCAACACTGATCATCTCCATTATACAAACAGAGAAAGCCAGGGCTCCCGCAAGCTTCACTGGTTTGATCTACTGGTTTGATCTTATCCACATCATTAGCATTTTCCCATGTGAATACCCAGGTGAGGTTGAGTGTTATCCGTCCATTAACACTTTACAGTAAATGTGAGTTTGAGAAGCTTTGGAAGGGCAGGCTTCTATAAGGAGAGAGGGGGAGCATTTACGGACAGCACGCAGGAAAGAGGGTCCTGAGTAAGACAAACTTGGATATGCCTATAACTTATACAGAAATGGTGCCACCTCCAGTGTGAGTTTATTAAGGGTGGCTGCCCACAGGCTAGTTCTCAGGGATGCGCACTCTTCAGTTAGAAAACAAGCATGCCAGGACATGGGCTGAATGAGAGCTGCACGGGGTTAGGTAGGAACTGTAGGCTATATCAGATCATAAGAAACAGCAAAGCTTGCTGCCTCAATCTTTAATTAAAACGCCGCATCCAAACACTATGAGACAGAGGCACTTAAAAACTTGTTCACACGTTTCCAAAGAGGCCTGGGAGATTAAATTCTTTATTTGTTCCTTTAAAGACAAAATTCTGTGATTGCATAACTAGATGAATTAGGTGACCTCTAAAGTCCTTTACTGTAAAATCCTAAAGATTCTACAACAAGGTGCAGGAGTAATCGCGTGAGCTCCATTTCCCCCTCGATGTACGCTCTTGAGAAGCCCTGTGCAACTCATGTGAGATATAAAGGAAACACGTTTAAGCCTTCTGGGAGGGAAACACACACAGGGAGAAAAATGCAAGACAGAAGTACAGTAGGAATGACATTGCTTGGTGCCACCCTGGCAAAAGCTAGCTGAATCGTGGAATATGCTGGAGGTACAGGAGGAAGGCAGTTTGGCTGCAATATTTGTATATTATATTTATCTTTCTCCACAAATAAGATGATGATTGGATTCAAATCACATTTCAAACAGGATTCACTGCTGAAATGTCAAAAATGAGGAAGCACTCAACTCTTGCAAAACCTTGAAATCTGTTCCATAAAAGGCAATTTCAGCATAAAGCATGGTTAACCTTGCATAGTTAATGATCCAGCACCGTTCAACTGAGCGCCAATGAATAAACAAAACTTTACAAGCAAATTTAGCAGCATCTTAGAAAAAGAAAAGCAAAACCAATCAGCAAAGATGAACGGCGATGAAACAGTTTCTCCTTCTCTGCGGTACATTTACTGCTGCTATCACTCTCCTGCTCCGAAATGTTTCTGTCTTTTCCCTTAAAACCCCCGTGCAGTAGAGGATCCATTCAACATCAACAACAAGAAAAACAACACAGATCCCCCAACCGCCAGAGTAATTTCTTGACAATTGGTTTAAAAAATCTTTGGTTGTAACCGCTTAACTTATCTTGTCTACTGTGCTGTTTTTCTAGGGGGCGGGTAGTATATTCAGTGCACCGATCTTGTCCCTACCAAGTAAAGGGAGCAAGATGGGAAAAGAAAGCTACATCACTGCACAGATGGCCTCAGGACAGAAAGAAAAGACACACGTTGTGCCTCTGTGTCCCCCACACCACATGGCATCTTGTGTAAGGGTGTCTGGCAGAGGAGGGGGAGAGGTAAAGGATGCCAAGTTTAAGAGATCCAGCTTTAGTTTAACTGTGGCCATAACATCACTCAGGTTTGATACCTACTTCATCCAGGCTGCATTAAAATCCTCAATTTAAAAATAATAAAGCCAGATCTTCTTGGGACATTAACCAGGATTGTGGGGAGTGAAACTCATACTGTAGGCTTCTTTTGGAGAAAGCACAAGAATCAGCCAGCTCGTGTCAGCAAGTCACTGGGCAGCTTCCGCACACTTTGTGGGCACTGGCTGTCCAACACTCCTGCCCATTCTTGGGAATGCGCTGCCTCTGCCGCTGAGCCAGAGCTGGCCACTGCCTACATACTGGCTTGCCAGGGTTTAGGCTTTTCCGGGTCACTTGCGCCCTGACTCCTGCTTCAGGGAATAACTTGCCCTTGTCAATGTGCTTGGGACTGTGAGCTGTTTTCAACCCCTTCAATGAAGCCCGGCTTCTCCCCGTTACACAGATGAGATAGCTGAGGCTCAAGGTCACGCCATCCATTAGCGGAGGCTCATTACGGACACCAAATCTACTGTTCATTTTACTCTCCAATGCGGCTCCTTTCCCACGCTGCAGGAAGAAGAAAGTGCAAAGACGAATTACGCCCCTCCCTCTCTTTCTCCCACGACATGAAATGGGTGTTTATCATGTTGCAGGCACCATGCTACGCTTTAGGACAGGGGTTGGCAAACTATAGCTCCCGGGCCACCAGCGGACTGCTTGTTTTTGTACAAACCACAGACTAAGAAGGGTTTTTGCAATTCTAAATGGTTGGGGGAAAAATCAAAAGAAGAATAATATTTTATGCCACGGAAATTATATGAAGTTCACATTTTAACGGCCATAAATAAAGTTTTATTAAAACACATCCAGGCCTATCATTCATTTATCATCCCTGGCTGCTTTCACGCTACTACGGCAGGGCTGAGAGGAAATGAAGACCCCTATGGCTCACAAGCCTGAAATATCACCTGGCCCTTTATAGAAAATGTTTGGAGAGTTCTAGCCCTAGGAGATATCAATGGATAGAATTTGACAGCCAACAGGTGGAGCCCAGATGCTGGAAAAGAGCTCATTACACCCCCAAACCTGCATCTCCTTCTGCATCATCCCTCCTGGGAAAAGAGCTTAGCACAGTCACTCAAACCAGCAAGCTGCCAACCTCCACCAGCTCTGACCTCTCTCTCCTGCTTCCCCGAAGGATCACCAGGCCCCCCATGCGTCACTCCTGACACGTCTCTAGAATCTAACCCCTCCATCTGACTGTATCGGTCCTCTTGTCTCCCATCCTATTTCCTCCAATAACTTCCCTCATGCCCCCCACCCCAACCTTGCAGGTGTCGCCTCTTCTCTCTTACGTGTCCTCTAAAACATGTCTTCGATCATCACTGTGACCATAAGTCTCCCTGCAAGCCCACAGAAGGATGCCTGCAACGACAAGCAATCACTGAAATACACATAAGAATGTGAGGGCCTCTTGTTTCCTCACGGAACTAGTTCAAGTTAGAAAGATTGATACCATCTAGTGTTGGCAAGGGTGCCTTCAGAGAGGCTCTTCCGGGTGCTGTTGGTGGGAGTGCACAGTGGTGCAGCACTTGTGACAGGCAATTTGGTAATATTTATTGAAATGTTTTATGCGTTCTCCTTCGACCCCCGCATTCCTCTCCCTAGGATGTATTTTAGAGAAATACCTGTCTAAACCCCCAAAGAGATGTGTTCAAGGACATTCACTATAGCAATGCTTGTCCGAAGGAATAAAGAAAAAAGAAAGGGAGAAACGGCCTAAATGGGCACTTTATTCCACATCCAGATTTGATTTAATGGTCCATAACTTTAACCACGATTTATTTTCCCCCTAGAACTTCAACTCATATGCCCTTCTGTGCTTCCATTTCTAGACCATCCAGCTGCTGGTTTCCTCTGGGTCTAGACCAAAGCTAGTGAGCTGTTCTTTATGAGAATAAAGAAAACCACGCACCACGTGGACCCACATCGTTCTGAGCGTGGGGTCCACAGCCTCCTCTGTGCCCAGCACTGCCTGCACCATGGCTACCAGCCCCTTCCCAAGGAGAAGAAAGGACCAACTTGACCGTTGTAGTCACACTTGGATTCCCAGGGCTTAGAGCACAGAAGGCACCCAAGAAAACTCTTCTGAATGAGCGCATTTCCTCCCCCATTTTCCATATGGCTATTTAAAGCACTGCCTGCTCTCCTCATGTCTTTGGTCTCCCTGAACTGTCAGAGGCCTCCTACTGCAAAAGAGATAATAAACGCCAACGGAGACGAGCGCTCTCCAAATCCCTGCTCTAAAGACTATTGACTTCCTCGTACCCAAACTTTCTTCTATCACACGGGGGAAGGTGTCCCTTCTCGCACATCCTCTCTGTCCCTTACGAGCCCCAGATAAACACTCTCCCTCCTGAAGCAGTCACCCTCAGACCCCTGCTGGCCTTTTCCCAGTACTGAGACACCCAAGTGTCTCCGTCTAATGACCTCCTCTTGATCTCATGCCTACGTCTGCCTGCTCATCTGAAGTTTCTCCCTTCCTTCACAGCAAAGCTTAGTGAGACTGACTGTCTCCACTTTCTCACTTTCCACTCACTTCTCAAACCCACCACCATCTGGCATCTGCCTGTCCTCATCATGACAACATCACCCATACTTTTCTTGTAGCTAAATCCAACGGTGTGTCCAAATCCTTACATGACTCTACCTCTGTGAAATATCTGACATGAATTATTGCTTCTTCTCTTGTAAATTCTATCCCCTTGACATCCATTACACAATATAACACGCCTCTGGTTTTCCTCCTACACCTCTGCTCATGCTGTTTTTTAGTGGGTTCTTTCTCTGCCCTCCTAGAAACTCTGAATTTTCCCAGCCTTTTGCCCTGGGTAGGGCAATCACATAATTTACTTTCCAAACTGGGACAGACTGACAATGAAAGGGGCGCTACTGGAAATGATGCTGAAGCAGCAGGCATGTGGCAGGAATAGCCCAGTTCCCTGGGATGTACAGCAACCCTAATTCTTGGACCTTATCTTTTCTTTCTGCCTCTCTCCCAGGGAAGCACCTTCCATTCCCATGGCTTCAAGCACCCTCACCCCTCTGATGAACTCTCAATCAGACACCTATATCTAAACCTCAGCTGGGTCTCTTACAGGAGTGCCAAATGCAACATTTCCATAATGAGCTCATCATCTCCCCACTCCAACCTATTCTTTATGTTCAGCACAAATGCCCCCCATCCACTCACATATCCAGTTTGGGAAACCAGGCATCGTGCTCCCTCTTCCGCAGTCCTAACATGCAATCACCAGCTCTTCTCATCTACTGTGGTAAAAGTGCTCACATGTATCTAATTATTTCTTTCTCAGCTGCTACTTTCTGTTTCCAGGGCCAGTCTTCTCTCAGTAGGATCAAAGCTACAGACTCCAACCTTGCCCCCTTACTGCCACTTCTGCACACCCACTCCCCACCCTGAACGCTCCTGCATACTCTAGGAGGAGTAAGCTTCCTAAAGAACCGTTCAAGAGATTTTATAAATCTGATGATTATACATTGGGATAATGGCAAGGAGGGAAATAAAGAGGATGTTCAGATCACATATGATACGGGGGCTGTATACTTTAATCGGGGAGTGGAAGGGCGGCCTCCTGGAAGGGGTGACATCTGCGCTGAGGTCTGAAGGATGAGCAGCCAGCTGACCCATGGCGAAGCGCATTCCAGGACTAGGGAACAGCCATTGCAAAGGCCCTGAGGCAGCTGAATAGCCTAGTTAGAAATGGGAGAGTGTGTACACACACCCACACCATCAGATGGCCCACCTGGGAGACAGCTGTGTGCAGTCTGATACCCTTGACATGACGAGTGGGGACATTAAGACCAAAGTGACGAACTGCAGTTCTGACCTTTCTCAACAAACATGATTAGGGCTACTTTAAACACACCATCGGGAAAATACAGAAAGATGCCCAGGGAGCTGTCGAGAAGGACGGTGGCACCAAGGGTTGCCGGGTCTGGGAAGCCCTCTCCCAAACAGGCCGAGGTGTGTGGAGCCTCAGGCTTCCTTAGAGGTGAACAGGCTAGGGCAGAGGGGGATGAGCTGGCAGCTGTGCTTCAGTTCAGGGCAGATGGAGCTCAAAGGCTGCAGGGAACTGAGGGGCTGACAGACATCTGCTGCTGACAGCCACCGTCCCAAACAATAGAGGCTCTGGTGGCCGAGCCTCCAGCCTCATCTTGACAAATGAGCCATCATCTTAGACTAGAACAGGGTAGAGTTCCTCTTTCCACACCCATGGTCTGTTGGGACTCAGAGGAGACCAGAGGACACAGGAAGACAGTACCTGATGGCCTTCTGCAGCGTTAAAGGACAATCAAGCACTAGGATTAGGGACAATACACAGGGCACTCCTGGAAGCACGACACATCTTTTCGAAAGCAGCCTGCAGAGCTAGACAGGGGTTTTCCAACTCAATGGGAAGCAGAGAGGTCGGAGCTCCGTGCGCTAGGAATCAGGCCTGGGATGCTTCGTTCTGTTACGTGGGGCCTACCACTCCCTTACCACCTCTCTATAAAATTACATTCCTGATTAAAAATTTAGTACCAAACATTTTATATGATTACAGACAGAAAGTCAAAATTTGCATTTAAATAGACATTAAAAACATGCTGCAGAGGGCAGATGGACAGCAAAGCAATCTTGAGGAGTCTTTTAAGAGGGGGTGAGGTGCTCTGGTGAGGTTTTTCATTTCTGTCAACACAGACCTTGACCCCCCCCCGAAACTCCACTGGAGTGGATGTCAGACTCGCCTCTGCTCAGACGTGACCACGCAGTTCTCCTCAGCTGAGACTTGCCAGAGGCCAAGGCACTATCATTTATTCAACAAATGTGTAATTGCCTACCATGCTGGGTTGAATAGTATCCCCTCAAAATTCACACCCCGCCCCCAGAACCTCAGAATGTGACCTTATTTGGAAATGGGATTTTTACAAATGTAATCAAGTTAAGATGAGGTCATACTGAATTAGGGTGAGCCCTAATCCAATGACAGATGTCCTTACAGGAAAAGAGAGGACACAGAGTGGAGAGGCCATGTGAAGGTGCAGGCAGAGATTGGAGAGATGAATTTACCAGTCAAGGGATGCCAAAGATCCCTAACAACCACTGGAGTCTAGAAGAGGCAAGGAAGTATTCTTCCTTAGAGCCTTTGGAAGGTGCGTGGCTCTGCCAACAGTTTGATTTCAGACTTGTGGCCTCCAGAACTGTGAGAAGAGAAAGTCTATAGTTTTAAGTCCCCAAGTATGTGATCATTCTTATTGCAGCCCAAGGAAACTAATACAGGAGTCATAAAACCATTAGGCTGAGCCCTCATCCAAGGACCGGTGTCCGTACAAGAAGAGGCGGATTTAGACACAGAGATATGCACAGAGGGAAGATAATGTGAAGAAACACAAGGAGGATGCTATGTGACAACAGAGGCAGAGATTGGAGTGATGTGCCTACAAGCCAAGGAATATCAGGGATTTCTGGCAACCCCCAGAGGCTGGAACAGGCAAGGGGTGATCGTCCCCGAGAGGCTTCAGAGGGAGTGCGGCCTCGCTGACACCTTAATTTCAGACTTCTGGCCACCAGAAGTGTGAAAGAGTAAATTTCTGTTGTTTTAGTCACCCAGTATATAGGTACTTTGTTAGAGCAGCCCTAGGAAGTGAATCCATCTGCCCACTAAGTGCCAGGCTAGATGCCGTGGACACGGTAGAGAATATAAAGAGCAAAGCTACTGATCTTATGGAACTCGGAGTCTAGTGGGAGAGACAAACCACTCAAAGAACCGCAGAAATCAATATAAAAGTGCAACCGGGATAACTGCGGTAAGAGAGATCACCATAGAAGGAGAATTCATTATGGAGGGGGTTTGGTTTGCTCAGAGGAGTCATGGGACGGATCCTCATAGAAGTGAGATCACTGAGCTCAAATAGGGAGATAGAGTCATATTAACGCAAGGAGGGTGGGTGCTGGGGGAGGCAGGGTGGCAGGAAGGGGAATCCTCAGCCCAGGCCCACCTGCTGGTTCCCCAAACCACAGAAAGGCATCTGTGTAGTAATCTCTCCCTGGACACGGCCAGTCAGGGGCAGTGTGTTCCCACGGTTTATTTACAGGACGGGAGGGAGATAGAGGAAGGGAGGACTCTTCTTAATGGATGCCCTTTGTGTTGAGATGCTGGAAACCTCTGGGTACGATTCTGGCTCTGCCACCAATCAAAGCCGAGTGACCTTGGGTCCATCAACAGTCCTGTGAGATGAGCCTCCGGGTTTCCATCTGGATGAGGAAGAGGCAGGGCTGGCCAGCTTCCAAGGGGCTGCCCGGCGATGGTGTGATTCTACACATTCCAGGAGAACGGGCAGAGAATACACGACGGTGTTTCCTAAAGCATTTTCAAGTGAGCCAAAACTGCACAGACCTTGTCATCTTCTCCCTGCCCAGAAGTAATAATCTGCCCAAAGATATCCAAGAAATAGCACAGGCTCTCTTCCTTTGGCTTTGTCTTAGGGGAGAAAACATACTCTAGTGCTATACCCCAAACTCAAAGGTTTATTCAATTTGTTCATAGAACTGTCTACTTTGGCTTTTTTTTTAAAGGAGAAATTAACCTGGGAAAGGTGGATTCTTCCACAGAGGCCAAACAGTGCCAATAAAAGGCTTCTGCTTTGGAGACTGACATGGAGAATTCGCTGTGAAGGCCCCCTGTGAAGTTCCTAGAAAATACTCTATCTCCTTCGGTGTTTTGGCAACAGAACAACCATTTTGCACCATAAAACTCCTCCTCCCCAAAGAAATGACTTCTGAGCCTCCCTGTATACGCTCCTATTGGCCTGCAAATGTTTTAAAGTTGGACCTGGCAGAGTCTCAAGTAGGGAATGAAGAAAAGCAGTAAATAGGAACTGGATACAGCCAGAGCTCCAAGTCTTTGTTCTGCAGGCTACTTTCACACTTCCTCAGGCGAACGGATTATTAAAACTGCCAGTTGCTGGGCTTCCCTGGTGGCCCAGTGGTTAGGAATCCGCCTGCCAATGCAGGGGACACGGGTTCGGGCCCTGGTCCGGGAAGATCCCACATGCAGCGGAGCGGCTAGGCCCGTGCGCTGCAACTACTGAGCCTGCGCTCTAGAGCCCGTGAGCCATGACTACTGAAGTTTGTGAGCCCAGGGCCCATGCTCCACAACAAGAGAAGCCACCGCAATGAGAAGCCTGCCCACCGCAACGAAGAGTAGCCACCCACTTAACCACAACTAGAGAAAGCCCGTGCACAGCAACAAAGACCCAACATAGCCAAAAATAAATAAATAAATTTTTTAAAAGAAAACAAAACTGCCAGTTGCTAACGGGAATCCCACCTCTTCAGACTGATAAGGTAAATCTTGACAGCCTAAGATATCTTTATTTCACTCAGAAGTTATTTGTTCCCATCTCATGCTCACAGATTAAGAATAAAAATTGATTTGACTTCAAAGGAAGGCGTTTTATAATTCAGCTTGCCTTCACCCCACCCCACCCAGGCATGATTCCTTAATACCAACCAGCGGCGATAACGACAGCTTGCGTCTTGGATCTGGATGGGAAAATGTTACCTTTGCACAAGAACACATGACCAGGATGTAAATGACCTGGGAAAAGACATTATTCAGTGGAAGCTATGTCTCTACACATTCTTATCCCCATGACACAGCATCCTGTCTTCTGGTCCAAGCTTCATTACGAACATTTTCTCTGAAGATCCCAAAACGCATAATAAACCCAAAAAGGGAAAAAAAAAAGAAAAAAAGAAAACATATCTTAAAAATTAGGATTCCTTTCTTTTTATAATATCAGTGTGAGAAGAATTTGCGATTCATTTCATTAGTGGGAGAAAATAAAAAGAGATGGTTAAAAACAGGTATTTCAGGATGTGAGTCATTTAACAAGTATGTCCTCTATCGACTCCTAGATGAATTCCTTCCAGCCAGTTCTGTTGCCTGATCATGAAACGACCCCCAAAGGTGGGGTGTTAGACATTGATTCCAAAGCAAAATTTGTCCCCTGGTCATATGATCCAGTGAATAATTACAAGACTGCATAACGCCCATCCATTCTTAAAATACCTGCTAATTTAAGTAGAATACTCCTTAAACGATCTCAGAGCAAATAAATGTCGGTCCAGAGAGAATGAATCAAGCCTATTCTCAGTGCTGAAAAAACTGATAAAGCAGCTTCACTCTCCATGAAAAGCTGGAGGAGATAATATTTTTTGCTCTTGTAACTGACTGACTGACTGACAAATGGAATACTAAGTACTTTCTAAGTACTTAGTGCTAAGCACTATGTACTAAGTGCCCAGCACTATGGTAGATACGAATTCAAAGGTGATGGTCATAGTCCTGACTGTCATCTTCAGAAAATCAAAAGATTTTGAGTGAATACTATTTGCAAGATCAAATGGAACTAAAATGGTATATAAAACAGTATTTGGTCTCAATGAGCACAGAAGTATAACAAAAAAGTCATATATTAATAAAACAGACATACAGACCTCCTCCACTCAACTGTCCTTTCTCCCACTCAACTAAACACCCACCCAGCTAACAGCCCTCACACAAGCCACCCAACATTCCTACCAACTTATATTAGAGCATCTGTTCTACACCAGACATTGTCCTAGGAAATGGGGATACAAACATGACTAAAAGAATAGAATCTCTTTCCTCAATGATTTCACAGTCTGTAAGATTGACAAAAGATACTAGGAATAGTAAATGTTATCAGATTGGCAAAGAAAAAAAAATTTAACCTATGTAATACATTCTGGGAATGCTCTGGGTAAATATGCACTCCCATATGTTACAAATGGAATGCAATCCTTATAGAGGAAAGTTTGGCAATATTTAACAAACTATGTATTCATTTACCTTGTTTTCATCCACCCATCCCAATTCTAGGGATGTATTTTGAAGGTATCCCCCCAACGAGATGCAAAACAACAAACAAGCATATGGACAAGATGATCCATTGCAGCAGTGTTTACAATTACAACCTACACGTGTATACATAGGAGATTGGTTCCATTAATCCATGGTCATTCAAAGAATGGAGTATTATGGAGTTGTAAAAAAAAGGAATGAGAGCTATCTCTGTGGACTGACATGGAGTGATTTCCAGGATATAATTTCCAGGATAAAATCAAGGTGCTTTCTGATTCTAAACTAAAAGAAATGCTTAGTCCTACAAAAAGTATTGTCACATCTGCCTCAGGTGGACCTTTTATGCAAGGCTTTAGATGGACTGCCTGAAGTGTAGGGTGCTGAGATTTTATAGGGCTGAAAAAGCACAGATCATGTGACTGGTTTGTGCTTGCTTGCTAATAAATGTGCATGCTAGAAGGGAAAATAAAGAGGTATTAAAAAGTATATGCAGCGTATACCACCCTTTGCATAAGATAGAGGGAGAAATAAGAAAAGGTGTACACCTGTTAATTTTAGGGAAAAAGAGCACAGGAAAGTAAATCAAAAAGTAACGAAAATGCTCACTTAAGTGGCAACAGAGTAGAAGCATTTGGAATGGATGAGTGACACTTTGTGAGTGCAACCTGTGAATGTTTTTGACTTTTGGAATGATGGCAATGTTTGACACACACAAAAATCAAAATTAAATATAATCTACACAGATGAAGGAAACGGTACTCAAATTAAGTATAAGCAGAAAAAAATGAATCTATCTGTATTTCAAACGAATAACACAGCACACTGAGAGAGGAAAAATGAACGAATCCATGTAACTTCAGAACAGAACATTTTGACTATGTACATTTATACTGAAGATAAAATAACTGTAAACAAATATTGAACACTAGTTGGTAGGTTTGTTTCCCAAAGTAGCATGGGTTAACATTTCAGAAATGATTTTCTGGGTACTCTAGAATCAAGCAAATAAGTAACTAGGAGAGCCAGGTTCTTGTTGTTGGAGAAGAGAGATAAGAATATGGAAGGGGTTATTATATAATATTAGAATTTGAGATATCACATAAGTTCATGGATTTTCAAAGATAGATAGGTAGTATAGATGTTTATGTGCCTGTGTGTGTTTTTACCTGAATCTGTCCACATTGTCCGTTTAAAGAGCCTAGAAAACATGAGCACCCAGGACTTTGTTTCTAAATACCATTCTCCACTAAAAGGAAAAAGGGCTCCTTGGAGAAATGTCTGGTTCCACAGTTGGGGTAGGGATGGTACAAGATGAGCCTGGAACATCGTGTGGTAGTACCAATAAATAAGGATGTCGTCAAAGAACGAGGGGGGATATATCAAGAGGACACAGGAGCCAGTTTAAAGGGGCTCGTAGTGACCAAATTGGGGGCAATGTGAGCGTTGAAACAAATAATGACAGCAACAGATTGTAATCCACTGAATAAATTATGAGTTCATGACTCCACACTGATATAAATGATTAAATGAATATACAAGGGAAAAGAAACAGAAGGCCAACTAATAAATGTGAGTGTAATGGAGTTAGAAAAACCACCATTTGAAGCCATCATGGTCCTAACTGACTCCGGCAAGAGTTACCAGTGAATGGTAAAAGCTGGTGAAGGAAGATTTGACAGCAAACAGGATATTTGCAAAGTCTAAAAGTATTTTCTTCCAAACTACTTGTTAATGACAATGGGAAACTTTTCAGTGGGGGTATGTGGGAGACCCCATCTGAACCAAGTGATTGAAGATATTACCAATAATGGGACATACCCACATCACATGCTTCTTGATATGGTTCACTGTGATACCTCTGGCAAAAACGTGCATCCTGACTCAAAGCAGGAGGAAACAGCTGGAAAACTAAATGGAGGGCTATTTACAAAACCACTAGCCTGTACACTTAAAAAAAATGTCAAGATCGTGAAAGACAGAGCAAGATTGTGTTACTGTTCTGGATTGAAAGAGACCTGACAACTAAATGAAATGCATGACGGATTGGATTCTGGGCCATGAAAAATTGCTATCAAGAACATTCTTGGGACAACTGATGAATTTAGAAAATGAACTGTGGATTAGTTAAGATGACTATTAAATGTGTTAAATTTCTTGATTTTGATATTGTATTGTGCTTATGTAAGATACTGTTCTTTTTCTTAGGAGTGACACACTGCAGTATTCAAGGACAACAAGGCACCATGTCTGCAACCTCCACTAAGATAGTTAAGAATAAAAATAAGTATGTATGTATATAAATATAGACATGGAGGGCTTCCCTGGTGGCGCAGTGGTTGGGAGTCCGCCTGCCGATGCAGGGGACGTGGGTTTGTGCCCCGGTCCGGGAAGATCCCACATGCCGCGGAGCGGCTGGGCCCGTGAGCCATGGCCACTGAGCCTGAGCGTCCGGAGCCTGTGCTCCACAACGGGAGAGGCCACAACAGTGAGAGGCCCACGTACCGCAAAAAAAAAAAAAAAAAAAATATAGACATGGAGATGGAAATGACAGTTAAATAAGCAGATAGCTAGATAAGTAGATAGAGCGAGAGAGAGAGAGACAGATAAATAGATAGACAGATAGACAGACAGGGAGAGAGAAGGAAGGATAAAGCAAATAGTGAAAATTTAAACAACTGGTATAATAGGTAAAATGTATATGGAAGCTATTTTCACCATTCTTGAAATCTTGCCATAAGTTAGAAATCACACTCACATTTAAAAAATTTATCTAAGTATGTGCAAGATGTAAATGTGAACCAGAAGACAAGTCATTCATCCTCTCTAGGTCTTAGTTTCCTTGGCTATAAAATGAAGTAAACCGGGTCCTATAACCTCCAGGCTTTTTCTTGCTCTACCGTTTTGTGGTCTAGGATGATATAAAGTACAAAGATCCTGGAAAACAAGGATTCATGGAGGAAAATGAATGGTATTGGAAAACTTCACACGAGAGGTAGGTTTGGAGGGTAAGCAAGACCTATAAAGGAAGGAAGGAGAAGGAACATGACCTTCTTAGGTAATTATCAATACCAGACCTGAGTTTTCCTACCAGCCCTCAAGGGCATGGAAGGATCTATTCTTTCCTAAAAACTAGGTCTAAAGAGAGCAACTCACATAAACTAGAACTTGCACCAAAGTTAGCAACCCTTCCCCAACTGCTAGAGCTAATTAAGAGGCGTATGTTGAGTAAAGATGTGTCCAAGGCAAAAGTTCTAGAAACAGCCCCAGCTTTCTTTTCCTTTCAGATCCCTTTTCCATTATTTTAATTAATCCCATCAACTTTTCCACTATGCCACCCAAGTTCAGAAGAGAAAAATAATCCATGAATTCCTTAAGATTGTGTGAATTTGGAGTGAGTATATACATTTTTATTTATAAAAAGTTAATATAAAATATTTAAGACACACAAGCAGTATTATAATACAACTAACACTTGTTTCCTATACCCAGTTTAATAAATAAGATACTGTCAATAGATTAGAAGCCCCCTAGTTACCCCTCACATATATGCATATATGCATGTATATACATTTACATCCTATAACTCCTAAGAAATATATTAATTTGTTTCACACCATTTTTCATGTTTTTCAATTTCACATAAATGGTAACATGCCCTTTTGCTACTTGTGGGTTTCTTCAACATTAAAATTTGAGATTTATCTACTGGTTTATTTTTCACTGCTCTACAGTATTCCATTAGTTACTTTACCATCTGTCATTTTTACATTCTCATTCTAACGACAGTTCAAGTTGTTTCTAACTTTTTAACATTTTTACAGGCTACGTTACTACAAACATTAAAAAGGAAAGCAAGGGCTCTTTCTCTCTTATATATCGATGTACCGCTTATGCATAATCTTAGCCTGGCACATATGACTAATTAGTAAATATTTGTAGAATAAACAGTCAATAAACCTATGGCATGCAATAGCCCCCAAAGCAGTAAAATAGATGAACATGTGTTTTCCAGGAATTTAAGATCTGAAGAGCAAGAATACGAGTGGAAGCTTCCATCAGAGCACGGAAGAACTAAAGAAGGTAATAATGCAGATATGGATACAGACATGTACACCCAGAAAGCTCGACTCATGAACCATCTCCATGAAAGTAACCACAAGAAAATAAATCCCAGATCTAACATGCAGTATTTTGGTCTGTGCAGCAGTGACTGGATCAGAGAATTACTCTCTGCCAACATGCCACCTCCCCTCCCTGGCTCTGCCCTAGCGGACTGAAAATCTACATGGCATGGACAGGCTGGGTTTCCAGGGTTAGCCGCAGCCCCGTTTTGCATGCTGGATTAAGAGGTTTCCAGACAGCTGTGAGATATTTTCAGTATTCATCATCCAGGGTATATAAGAGAAGCCTCGTTCATGTAATCCCTTGAAGATCAACCCTCGGAGATAATACAGTCAGTGAATCTAAATGTTAAATTTACAAAGAGAAGAAGAAAAAGGGTGCAAGATGGCTGGAAACAACCCCAAAGAGGTCATGCAGGGTGGACCGTTCCATCTTTGTGTGTGTGTGTTCCCAAAAAGAACACACAAGTAAGTCTTGCTTTGGGCTACTTCTATGGGCCACACTGACCTTGGATTTTCCTAAGCCATTTTTCAGGAAAAAGTTAGAGCAGCTAGAGCTTGTGTTTCTAAGTAGGAGTTGACAATTTAGGCAATCCCAGTTGCTTGGGGAAAACAGGTATGGTTTTGTGGTTGGAACAGTCTTTCTGACTCTTTCAAAATATTTTTGCTTTCTGTTCCCAGCATCATATTCCCTTTTTTGTTATTACAATCATCCTACCTGTCCAAAAGGTACGACATGCAGGCATTGGTTTCCATCATATGAAAGCAAAACACCCCAGCTCCCTCTCCCCTGCCCTTGTTCCTACTGATTTCAAATGCATAAGGAAATCCAAGAAGAGCTAAGCCTGCAGTGACATAAGGACCTGCTGATATTCAATACGACCCAAGTCTGGGTCCCAGCT
>NW_006793838.1:955187-967607 GCF_000442215.2 Lipotes vexillifer
AAAAAAAAAAAAAAAAAAAAAAAAAAAAAAAAAAAAACATGCCTAGGAGAACCTGGGGGTGAGGTGGCATCATTCTCTGGGTCTTATTACAAGAGAATATTGCATATGCTGCTACCCCCATGCCCACTCCCCAGTGGCAGGAGACTTGAAGAACAAAGACATAACTACTTGAAGCATGTAAATGTGTGCACATGTGTCTATACATCCGTCCATCTAGTCATCTATCCATCCACCTACCCATCCAACCATCCATCATTCTTCTATCTCTTTTAAGAACAGAGGACCCTATCAGACAGATTTATAGCTCCTATTCTGATAGCACAGCCAGACTGTTAGGAGGAAAGCTAATTTTTTCAAAACCTCTCCTTTCAAAAGGTGAATCCCATTTTAGGCTTATCAGTTTTGATAACTGTGCCCTTGCCAAGATCTCTCCCTGTGAGATGCTACAATCTCAGGAGGTAACCTTTCCCACTCACACTTTCACACACCCACACTGATATTTCTTCTCACCATTTTGGATGGAAGGGGGACACTCAGAACTGGGCGATGGTTATAAAAGGACTACATCCCACCCCGTACCAGTTCCTATGGGAATTTTCTACACGCGGCCACTCTCTTTGTCCTCTCCTCTCTCTCCAGGTCAACAAACAAGGCAGAGAGAAACAAAAGGTTTAGTCTCTTAACCCACAGGAATTTGTTAGATGTCCTGTGATAACTATGGGGTTGAGTGAGGGTGAGGAATTACACACGAGGATGTTTCTGTTTCAGTCATTTGACTAAACACATTATATTTGAAACTTGAGAATTCAGTGGAACATATAGACCCTCCCTATGACCAAATGTCTCTATGAAAGTGTGTGTACACACGTGCACACACATTCACATGAACACTAGGAAAAATGGTCAGCTGAAGGTTCCCACTAGGGTTAAAAGAGAGGAGGTCTGCTTTAAAAAGAAGCTTTCTTGGAGTTATATGCCCCTTGGCAAGGTGAGTGTTAAAAATAATAATGCTGAGGTTGCACTAAATGCCATCATTCTGGGAGGAAAGTGGGAGGGAAAGAAAGGAGGGCGCTTCCCTGGCGGCACAGCGGTTGAGAGTCCGCCTGCCGATGCAGGGGACATGGGTTCGTGTCCGGGAAGATCCCACATGCCGCGGAGTGGCTGGGCCCGTGAGCCATGGCCGCTGAGCCTGCGCGTCCGGAGCCTGTGCTCCGCAACGGGAGAGGCCACAACAGTGAGAGGCCCGTGTACCGCAAAAAAAAAAAAAAAAAAAAAAAAAAGGAAAGAAAGAAAGAAGGGGGAAGACAGGGAGGAAAAGAGAGAGAGAGAGAGAAGAAACGAGAGAGGCCGAGAGGGAAAAAGCAAGAAAGACTTTAAGAAAACTTTTCACCTTGGCAAACCAAGCTTTAACCAGCTTTTAACAGCTTTAAGCAGGTAAAGGGCTTTATACTGTTTGGGGAAAGCACGTTTGAATTCTGCCAGCATCTTAGCAGCACGTAATTTGAAAAAGGTCCTATTTTTCTTGGCTTGCAAAGGAGAGTGGGACTTCTCACTACAGCAGGGAACAGACGCTGTGGCATAAGGATTCAAGAGGGGGTAGGCAAAACCTTTCTTTCCCTTCCAATGGCTTCCTGCCATTGTTCAAATGCAAAATACGGGCCACTATGCCACTGACAACACAGATAAGGCTTCTGGGGGGAATAAGTCTATTTGAACTACATTCGTGTTTCTCTAAATAATTTTTTGTATTTGCTTTTCGGCATATGGTATAAGATTACACACGTGTTCAGATACTTTACCTATATAGACCTAGTTTCATTTAATAAAACATCTCCTTCATTTCCTAGGCCAAAAATATCACAGAATCAGACAGACTTCATTAAAAAGTAACAAGGGGGTCTGACTTTACATGGACACAATTATTATTTCTGTCACTGGGTGTCAGCGAACAGAGCGATTGATTTTTATGTGCAATCCATTTCTCCCTTTAGCCTCTTAGCTAAGCCCCAAAGTGTTTTCCTATTTAATCTTCAAAAACTTTAAAAATGTTTTCTGAATGTTTCTGTTGTTGTCCCTTCGAAAATGTAACACGCACTCTTGCAGAAACAACCTGAACTCTACTTAAAATGACAGTAATGTAAAAGACAATTCCAAAAGAAACAATTATTTAAGCAAATTAATAAACCCACCAATTCCACCCTAGAAAAGCTCTAGATCACTCTCTAATCCCTTTGACAGTTATTTCTGTTTCATTCTGTGCATCACTGGTCAACCTTCCGATGAAAGATTTAGGTTTGTGTGTACATTATGTTTAAATATCTGAATTTATTTCCCCTTCCTTTGTTTATGCCATTAAACCACAGCTTTGGATAAGATGTCATTAAATTGCACTATAGGTGCTTTATTAAGGTTTATTACTCAACTGAATACCACATTATGAACAATAATTTTCAAAAATCAAATGAAGTTGAGAATTTCTGCATTTTCAATACAAGTAAAAACTGCATTTGAAGTCAATTACACTATTTAATGAGGCAGAGGCGACTTTAGCTTCCTTTAACTTAAAAAATGATTCTTCTAGTAAATGTTCAAGTCTGTATTAGATCATTTCATATGGACAGAATCCTATGCAAACACGCCTTGGGATACCCAGATGATCGTGTCAGCTTTTGTCCAAGGGATGCTATTCCTGGGGCAGAGGGCGGGGTGGGGACGTACAACCTTGTCTACTAACTCATGTCACACATTCAGATTGGGGACCAAGCAATATCTAAGAGACAACTGGTTTATTTAGTATCCATCACCTATTCACTGCTTGACCTTCCTTCCGCAAATTCTGGAGTAAAGGTCAGTGAAGTCCCACCAATAATGTGATGTTTGGCTGTACCGTAAAATCCAATAAAGAATAAACCATGCATTTCTGCACAGGTCACTGCACGGGCATCAATAACAGGAACCTGTGATCACCAGTGACCCAAGCTGGACCGTAACCAGTCACCTTCTGGTTAAGGCCATCGCTATTCTAGTATCACTCTATGAAGCCGTCCATTTACTCTGCCCTCTACTTTAACCTAATCTAATTTGCACGTTGTAACAGAAATCTGCTGTCAGGGAGCATCAGGTAAACTTAATTTCATACGTCCTGGCACACAAATGCATGGGCTGGTGCCAACAGATGACATACGAGCAGGTGGCCTCATATCAGACAAATTTAGCACCTTGCCTCAGTGTAGGAACCCCTGACCATGTATTCTTTATGTAGATTCAATTTTATGGAAATTCCCAAAGCATTTGGGAGGCAGATCTAAGCATCAGGGCATCTGTAAGAGTGTTGCCTTGTGGTACAAGTTTTACCCTGACAAATTAGGCAAAAGAAAGTAGGGAGTGCATGGGGGTCAGGTGGTCATTCAAAAGAGGCGAATTTCACAAACAGAAGTAGAATGAATCCATTACAGAAAGTTTTTTATTATTTAAATTTTGGATTTTGTTGGGGGGGGGCAAGCCTTCCTTTTTGTGGTTTAAAATAATACTACAATGAAAATGATTCTGCTGTGCTTTTGGTGAAAGGCTGTATATTGTAATTACTCCCCAGACTTGATTTCTAGTGAATCAGGAAGGATTTGATTAAGTACACTAGAATGCAACTCCTAAAGATAGGGGTTTTGTCTGTTTTGCTCTCATCTCTATCTCCGACTCACAGAACAGTGGGTAGCACATAGGAAGTTCTTAATAAGTGTTTGTTAAATGGATGGATGGATGGATGGATGGATGGATGAATGGATAAATGGAATGGTGGATGAATGGATGGATGGACGGACGGATGGATGGATGGATGGATGGATGGATGGATGGATGGATGGATAAGTGGAATGAATGGTGGATGGATGGATGGGTGGGTGGATGGATGGATGAAAGGGTCCCTGTATTCATTTTCCTTTCTTAGTGCTTCTCTTGCCCAGTGGTTCTCCACTCTGTGCACAAAAAATATCTGGAGATATCTGAAAACTGTACATGCCTGTGTCCCCACCCTAGACATTTTGATTCAATTGGCCCGGAGTGGAGGCGGCTCCAAGTGCTGGTAGTTTGTAAAGGCCTCCAGGTCATTCTGATTCGCCAACTTTTAGAACCACTTTTCTCAGCACCCTGATCTTGTTCCCAGTGTCTGAGGTTCTGTGTCTATACCCTTTCACCAAATTTGCCCACCTGAGCAGTGCTTTGGGCGTCAAAATCTTTGCTATTTTTCTTCTCTTCAACACCAGGTCCCGTCTCTCCTGAGCCTGTTTAAGTGACTGAAATTCACCTGACAATGCGATGTGGTTATCAGTTACTCTGCCAATATTACATATTTGTAATACATTAGAAGGAGAAAATACTTTGCTGAGAAGAATGCCTAAAGATGAAAATTTTAGACATGGGGCTCAGCCTGGTCTTCTCAGCGTACTTTCAGATGCAAGCTACACCTGCCTAAAGGAAAAGACGACAACAGGACCCCATTAAAGCAAAGATGCTGGTCTTCAGCTTAAATAACCTGGGGAAACTTGGATTTGTGGAGACCCCAGGCTATACACTGCACAACTGTAGGGGGCGCTGTTTGTACTGCGGTCTATGTAAAGGCATCCACGGAACTGTGCAGTAGAGTGGCCCTTTCCCTGTTCATCTTAGGAACACAAATGAATAGTCTTAATACCAGAACATACTTTTATTAAAACCTATAATGAGCAAGTGCATTTCTGGGAAGATTATTTCCAAAACTCCTGAAATTGCATCATCTATTTTACAAAGGCTTTGTCAAGTAATAGGTGGTCCATCCTTCCCTGGAATGTTACAACTGCATTGTAATACTGGATGGAAGTGAGTGACATTGCCATTTCTATACAACAGAAGAGTAGAGAGTTTCAAAAACATCCAATGACAACTATAATAAAACTTGAGATGTAAGCTGCAAATGCATCTATCTTTCACTTGGACTTTTTTCCCAAATATAGTGTGGACAATCTGTTTCAGAATGTTAAAATAATCTCAGTAAATTTGATAAGAACTTTTTGTTCCAGCAGTGCAGGTGTAATAGCACTAACTACACAGCCAATAAAAGCCCCATTTTTTTTTTTTTTTTTTGCCAAAATTTTAGCATATCACAATCACTTAAAGGCAAGTCTTTAAGGCAGGTACAAGGTGGGACAAATCCTATAAAGAAATATTACACAATTATGTAAAAGAAAGGCTTTTTTCCTTCTTATTTTCATTACAAGGTACAGGCTGAAATCTATATGCCATATTTTTAAATTGAAAACAAGAACAGTTGCAGACTGGAAATAGTTCATAAAGCCACAGAAATGAACTAAATTGAATGCCACTCAGAGTTAACAATTCACATAATCACACACAACACATCAAAAATAAGCAAAATTGTTCCTCATGCTCCGTGATCAGTACTTTCCCTAATCAACAATTAAAAGAACGGTGTTTTTGAAATCTTGGAAGACACAGATCACATCCCATTAATTTAATGATCTAATATCCCAGTGTTAATTTTAAGCACCAGATGAAGCTTTATAATTCATATAAATACTACTAAATTGTATCAAGTGTATTTTTTAAACATCCTCAAAGCTTTCTTTGACTTTGAAGGTGCCATGAGGCATACGTAGTAGGTTGTCAAATCCTGGATGGCTTATGACACACCAGATCCATTTGGGGTAGAAGAGATTAGTAGACTGAAGGCCTGTAAAACCTCAATTATGGAAGCAGCCAGCAAGAGGTATAAAAGTCAACAGGATGTGAGGGAATGATCCTTTCTAGATGAAATGATTTTCACTGTATTCATACACCAATGACAAGGCATAATTAATAAAGCCGGGGGCTAACGAGTGACAACATTTGGGGGCTTCTCTCATTCTGAGAATATACTCTAGCCCTAAAAATACCATAAAACACATCACGGAAATCTTTGCATTAAGTGGCTGAAAATCTCCATCTTTAGTGATTCAGGAAGCCCATGAGCGTTCCAAAGATCCTTCTCAGCCACAAGCTGAACATTTTACTATTAGAGACTGACTCCTCAGACCCGGGCGCAGTGAAAACTCAAACAATCCACCTTCCATGGAAACCAACGGAGCTTAGGGATAAACAAGGAAGAAAAGAGACTCCAGGGTCTTAGACTTGCTGCCTGAATACATTTCAAATGCTCCATGCTCTTCTGGCATTGAATCACCTTCATACCTGTGCAAACAGCACCTTCTCTCCTTCATGCCCTCTCTCCATAAAAACAGGGAGATACAAGATGTCTCTAACCACCCTTTTCTAAGTTATTGAACAAACAGAGGTAAGAGAGCATCGCAATGGAGCGGTTATCTCTGGAATCTGCAAGCCCTGTTCTGAAACCTAGCGTCAAGCCTTGCAAACCTGGAATGTCCCCTAACCTCTCTGATGTTAGGTTAAGTAAAATGAATAATAGTATCTACCTCCTGCTGTTGGGAAGATAAGGCATTAAGCACATAAAGCACTTACCACAGTATGGCATGTAATAGTCACTCAGTAAATGGAATATTCAAATTATTAATAATGGAGAATAATGAGACTTCTCAGTTTGAACTTTACCTATGGAATTGATTAGGGAATTAATAATCTGGACAAAATTTCTGCTCAATTACAACTATTACATTTAGGCTGAGGATTTTTAATCTCTTTCTAAGATAAGACAAGGCTTGATCAAGAGGAGGTGAAATGGGAAATGTTACTGCTTCACATTTTAAGTATACACAATTAATTTGCAGGGGGGCTAACACTTATTAGGAGCTTTCCAGATACTGGGCACTGTTAAAGTCCCTTATGTGTGTTGATGCATTTAATCTTCACACAGTTTTATGAAGCAGGTATTATTAGTATTTCCCCATACTGCAGGTCAGGTTCATCAGTGTTAAATGGTTTCTCCAAAGTTGCACAGCTGGAGGGTGAACTAGGCAGACCCAGCGCCCCTCTTCGCCTTGAAGTTTTGGAAGCTGAAACCTCTGATTGCTACTAAACCACCATTGAGATTCCCCAAGGTCTTTGCACCATCACTTTCAGTTCCAATGTGTTTCCAGTGCCCAGTACGGAATTCAGAAAGCAAGAAGCGAGAGTTTATGCAGAGCCATCTAAAACCAGCGTGAAAGCTAGAGACTGAGACAGCTTGTTCCAATTCTTACACCCTAGGAATGGAAATCGCCAGTGTCAACAACACCCTCCTTACAATCACTGATAAGCTGGGTGGGTTGGGGGTGGTGGTGGTGCTTGGAGTCTGGGGAATAGTGTAAATGGGGAGAGGAGGACAGGATTTCCCCAAAAGCTGAGCAGAGTCAGCAAAAGACTTCTCCATCACCTGGCCCCCACTCTTTCTCTTGACCTGGTCACCCCACCACAGGCACCATTTTTCTTTTCTGTTTATTTGCTCAGAGACCCAGTCTCCAGCAAGAAGTCTCATTTTTTTTCCCCAGTGTGTTGAACAACAGCGTGCCAGGCAGCCAGATATTTGCCTGTGGCGGCTGCTGAGTGCTGTTTGAAGCAAAGGAAAATAAAATCCGCAGGCAGGGCGTGAGGGGAGAGAATAGGGAGAGTGACTTTGCTGCTGTGTGGGCACTGCCCCAAGCCCATGCCCCCAGGTGCAGAAGGACAGAGTCACAGTTCAGTCTTGGCCCAGGGCACCAGGAAGGGGAAATCCATCACCGGCTGCTAGAAGAGTGATCGCCCATGACTTTTAGTTTCCTTTCACAGAGTTAATTTTTTTAGAACACGTTAGGATTTATAGAAAAATTGCAGAGAGAGTTCTCATAGAGCCCACACCCATTAATAATTTTCTTTATTATGAACATCATATTGGTAGGGTACATTTGTCAGATTAATGAACCAATATCAACACGTTATTATTCACTGAAGCCCACACTTGGGCTGATCCCCTTGGTTTTCACCTAATGTCCCTCTCTCTGTTCTAGGATCCCACCCAAGATATCAGAGTAATGGCACCTTAGCCATCATGTCTCCTTAGGTTCCTCTTGGCTGTGACTGTTTCTCAGTTTTTCCTTATTTTTTAAGACCTTGACAGTTATGAGAAGTACAGCTCAGGGACTTTGTAGAGCATCCCTCAATCAGGATTCGTCTAACATTCTTCTCCTGATTAGACTAGGGTTATAGGTCTTGGGAGGAAGATCACACAAGGAAAGTTCTATTTTCATCACCTCCGATCAAGGGGACATAGGGTCAACATGAGTTTTCGCTGCTGATGTGACTCTGATCTCCTGGCTGAGGAGGTGCCTGTCAGGTTTCTCCACTGTAAAATTACTCTCTCCTCTTCCCCTTTTCACGCTGCTCTTTTTGGGAAAAAATCACAGTGCATAGCCAATGCTCAAGAGTGCAGAGCTCTGCTTCACATCTTTAAGGATGGAGTATGTAAGTAAATTATTTGGAATTCTTCTGCCCAGGAGATTGATTCATTTCTTCTCTCCCATGTATTAGTTTATTCAAGCATTTATTTATATCAGTATGAACTTACGGATATTTATTTTATACTTTGGGTTATAATCCGATACTACTTTATTTTTGCTGTGCAAAGTGTTCCAGCTTTGGCCACTGGGAGTTTTCTCAGGCTCCTCAATTCCTTTGACAAATCCCCATTGCTCTGTTTTCTAGCACTTGCTTACTTTTTGGCAGTATAACATCCTCCTGGCTCACCTTGTATATTTCCTCTCCTAGTCCTGGAGAGAGCTATTTCTTCAAGGAGTTACTGGCAAATGGTATCAGAAACCCAGCTCTGGATGTTAGGTGTGATCATTGCTAGTAGGGTGCCATTGCTCCTATGTCCCCACAGCTATCAGAGGAAGGAAATACATGTGCATAAACTAACCTGTGGTTATCCGATGGCTTTGGGGGCATGAATCTGCAGAGCACGTGCACCTCACTGGATAGACAATGCTATCTCTATGGCAACCTCAGAACTCACTTGGTTCCATTCATTCATCGATCCTTCATGTACTGATCCATTCCGAGGTTAATGAGTGTCTTCTAGGTAGGTGCTGGTCCTTGTGTTAAACACTGAAGATGCACCACCAGATTACAGAGACCACTGGATTTGGAGATTGGTGAGATGGGGGTGGGGAATATGCCAGACAGAGGAACAGCCTGTGCAAATCTCGGTGATGGAAGGAAGCAAGGTACTCTGAAGGACTGCAAGACCAGTGCAGCTGGAATACAGAGAAGAGAAGAAAGGAGAGGTGGGCAAAGACCTGAGAGGTCATACGGAGAAGTGTGGTCTGGGTCCTTTGACAGGAGTTTCATCTTGAGCCTCTGAAGGCTATTCATCCATCAGGGACACGGACCTGACCTGATCTGCATGTTGGAGCGTCAGTTTCCCTGTGGAGTGGAGAAGAGCCTGCAGCAGACCCCGAGTAGAGGCTGAGAGACGGCGAATGTTCAGAGAAGAAATTCAGGCAAGGGAAGCTAGGGGTGGGGGGTAGGTGGGTCCTACTGGAGGTGGGAGGTGGACTGAGTACGGAGACAGCCGAAGGCAAAACCTCTCCACAGTGTGTGCAGGAGGATGT
The DNA here is from genome assembly GCF_000442215.2 of Lipotes vexillifer. Lineage (NCBI taxonomy): Eukaryota > Metazoa > Chordata > Mammalia > Artiodactyla > Lipotidae > Lipotes > Lipotes vexillifer. The sequence goes on from NW_006793838.1 coordinate 964,757, forward strand.
TTGTATGTTTGCGTATTTTTCGTTCTGGAAAAGGAGACTGAAGGCGAGAAGGGCAAACCGTACAACTGGGCTCTTCATTGAAGGGAGGAAAAGCTGGGAGGGCAGCGACGTGTCATGGGGACTCTGCCTCATGAGACACAAGCCCCCCAGTGTCCTTCAGATCTTCATCAACATCTGCTCAACTCATCATCAGTGTGTTTGAACTGCATGGAATCCAGTCACAAAGAATTTGGATGTCAGAGTTCAAATACCCAGGAGACACTGCAGAAAACAAGGAGCCATGGACATAGGGGATCACACGATATAAGCTCCTTTGAATTCAAAGGAATCATGGAGAAGGCTTTGAATCTCCCATGAGCAATGGATTTGGGCTCAAGGACCCGTCTTTCCTAAGCTCTCTAGGGTCAAGAAGCTTTCTGAGGCCATGCTTGTGTCTATCTCCTCTCTAGCCCTAAACCCTAGTGAAACGTCTGACACGTCAAAGGGACCTTTACTACTTTGCAGCTTATTACAGAAACCTAATGAATGCCTAGTTATATCTGTCAGTTAAAACACAAAGGAAGTTTAAAAAAATATATGTCAAGAGGGTCTTCCCTGGTGGCGCAGTGGTTAAGAATCCGCCTGCCGATGCAGGGGACACAGGATCCAGCCCTGGTCTGGGAAGATGCCACATTCTGCGGGAAAACTAAGCCCGTGAGCCACAACTACGGAGCCTGCACTCTGGAGCCCGTGAGCCACAACTACTGAGCCTGAGAGCCACAATGGCTAAAGCCTGCGAGCCTAAAGCCCGTGCTCTGCAACAAGAGAAGCCACTGCAATGAGAAGCCCACTCACCGCAACGAAGAGTAGCCCCCGCTCGCCACAACCAGAGAAAGTCCGCATGCAGCAACGAAGACCCAACGCAGCAAAAAATAAATAAATAAAGTTATAAAAATATACATATCTCGAGAGAGGCAAACAAGCTAATCCTCTCCTAAACAAGCAAATACATTAATTAACTAATTAATTAATTAACTAATGAATGAACGAATGAATGAAAACTGTTCATAGAGCTGAAAAGGAGTTTATTTGAAGATTGGCTTCTCAAATGTGGCTAAAATCCAAGCACATTTCAACTGCAGGACCTATGATAAAAGTAGCAGTATTTCCCATTGTGGTTCAATGTTAGAGCAGATGATATCTGGGAAAAGTGGGGGGAAATGGAGCTACTGCTTCCAGGTTTATAGGAGGCAAATCTAGCCTTCATCATGTTAAAAGCGTCTATGGCTCAATAAGAAATCCTTTAAATAGAAAAAGTTACTTAGGCAAAGCAATCCGGAGAAAGCAGCAGGCCAGGCAAGCATTCTTATTCACCTGATTTCCTGTAGACGCCCCAGCCTATTGAAATAATTGTTTCTCATACCCCCAAAGCAAAGGAACCACTCTCCCGCTTTAAATCATCCCTTTCTCTCTTTAGCTCATGATTGGCTCTCCCTGTGATGCTTGTTGTGTTTGCAAGCATGAAGGAAATTATATAAAAGCAAATTGCTTTGTACTGTACCGTCATTGTCTGGAAATACTAATAGACAGGCAATAGACAGTTGCACCAACTTGCAGCTTCGTGAGTTAATGGATGGGATTGAAAAGTTTGTGCTGTTTCAATATGATGAATGCCCCTTGTTTCTAAACACACAGGATATCCTTTTTCTTAGCATTGTATGAATTATTTCTCAAAGTAACTGTCGACTTTGCGTGCTAACCCAAAGCACAGACAGGATAAACAGATGATTATTTTTCTGAAGCTTTTGTCTCCCTCCACTCACAGCTCACAGCCCTCTCCTTCGTTCCGTGGGCTAAAAAAAAAAAAAAGTCTTTGGAAAATTTTCAGACTAAAGTTCTAATGTCATCATCGTTTGTGACTGATCATGAATGGTCATCATCATTAAGCATAAACACGAAATTTTGGTCATTTGTCAAGAAACCGTTCAATCACAGATACGATCACTATTTCAACAGATAGCTGGTGAACATCATATTCAATGCCTAGTATGATTTTAGGCAAAAGCAACCCAGCAATGAAGGGAACAAGGGCCTTGTTTAAATAGTACTTATATCCCAATGGGAGGGAACAAGTTAATACATCATATCCACGGTGGTGGTAGGAGCTAAGGAGAAAAACAAAGCAGAGAATACAGGGCAGGGAGTGCAGAGCCTTCAGATACCCAGCTGCTTTTATTGTGTAGACTGACTGGAGAACACCTCTATCAACTATCAACTGCACCTGATCTATCTGCCATATTGTAGATCATTCTAATGACTCTCCTTGCCTGGCAGGTAAAGAAGTATAGTAGGAAAGGGGGTGGGTTTGAGAAAATACAGCCAAGATATCAAATGATGGCTCTGTTATGCATGAATTCTGTGAACTTGGACAAGTTACGTCATCTGTCTTGTACGTTCCAGCTGTATAATGGCAAAAATACTACATATCTTACAGGTATTTTGTGAAGTAAATGAATTCTTGTGTGCAAAGAACCAGGCATTTTGTAGGCTTCGAGAGGTGCTAATGTCCGCATCTTTCCTCCCATTTCTGAACGACGCCAACACTGATTTAATTTACTATAGTGCAGTTCAACCATATGTGCCCGCATGCCCACGATGCATGGTTGTGTATAATTCTGTGCACACGCACATTCTCTCATTAGGGTTGCATATAGTCCCATGCGAGCAAACTCTGCCAGTAGAAGATGGGAACTCTGTCACCTCCTCCTTTTTTTTTTTTTTTTTGCTGTACGCGGGCCTCTCACTGTTGTGGCCTCTCCCGTTGCGGAGCAACAGGCTCCGGACGCGCAGGCTCTGCGGCCATGGCTCACGG
>NW_006793838.1:967933-968396 GCF_000442215.2 Lipotes vexillifer
CCCTGCATCGGCAGGCGGACCCTCAACCACTGCGCCACCAGGGAAGCCCCCCTCCTCCTTTTCACCACAACGCTCCTCCTTCACAAATGCTCGCCCAATAGTGTGGTTGAAAGGCAACTGCAAAAGGGGAGGCATAAGACGACACAACGTAACTCTGCTTTGGTCCTACACGTCAGCCGCCGATTCCTTGGGAGGACCAGGGGCCGTGGAACCAGCTGTGACAGAAGGCAGAAGAGCACACTGATTGAAGGCGTGGGCCTCAGTGTTCTGCAGGCCCTGGTTCAAATTCATTCGTAAAGTTCAATTGAATTCATTTGTAAAACAGAATTAATGCCACCTACTTCCTAGGGTTGTTAATGAGGATTAAATACGAGAATACATGAAAAAAATGGTCTGGTGCCCATGAAGTACTCACAAGATGGTGGTGATTAACCACAGAGAAGGGATTTAGAAAGTCAGCAGG
>NW_006793838.1:968406-976538 GCF_000442215.2 Lipotes vexillifer
AGGAAAGGGTTGCTCATAGCTAGATAGGTATAGATATAACTATATCGGTGTCATTCTTGGCAGACCGCCAAGTACCACCTTAGTTAAGCAAACGTTCCCTATGAGTAATTAAATCAAAACAAGTACTTACAGAGATAGTGGAGACTATATTCTAGACTATCTATGTTCTGGAAGAATTCCACATTTGAGTTTGGTCCGTATGCCACAAATAAACTTAATCCAGTATCAGTTGCGTGATTCTTCTCACGAACCTAGGACTTCCTGGAATTTGTAAGGATGTTGAAAAAGATACTTGAGGATGCCAATGTAATGAACACTAAAGTCATTTCTCCATTTATTTTGTCAGTGAGGGACACACATAACTTCACCATGGAGATATCAGGTAGTTGAACTCAACACTGCCCCCAATGCCATCCTCTGGAGATGACAAGAACTCTAGTTAAGAAAATAAAGTTTCTTTCCTTTTAAGAACCTCCATGAACCTCTGATCTTTGGGTTGGAAATCTCATCAATCATTCTCTTCTGTAAAGTACTGGAAAACAATGAGTAGAAATTGTGGAGGTCTCCAAGGCTACACTCAACAACGGGTCCACAACTCATGTTTCTCTTTCTGTCAGGGGAAATGCCATGATTTTCCGCTTCGTTGTTAACTCCATGGTTGTGCTGCAGGGACAAAGGTGTGCTCTCAGTAAGACTACACCTACACTGTCTGTCATCTGGAGTCTGAGTATCAGGAATATTGGTATCATCCTGGTAAATGATACAAAATCGTTTACCAATCATTAATGACACATGCCCAGCAGTGAGCTTTTCTCTAAGGATTTCTCTTAAGGGATTTAGAACAGTTTGCGTTTTAAATTCATCCTCATTATTTTAATTCTATAGGGTAGCTTTACCAATATCATGGTTTACACTCATTAAAAGTTTCCAAACTCTTATTTCACCACAATTTTCACATCTTCAAGGGTTTTTTTTTTTAAATCCATTATCCAACATTTGAAATTCTGAGTGGATGGTAAATATGGCTTTGTAAGACTTTTATCTGATAAAACTTCAAAGAGGAAAAAAAATGTCACCATCCTTATCGGCTAAGTGAATTCCACACTCAACTCATTGGCAAGGTAGGGAATGACAAAAAGTTTTATCTCTTTTGAGTCCTGAAGTGCATTTTCCTGCTTTATTCTGGCTGCTCTAAACCTGTCTAATACGTAAGTCAGATGTATTTGGTTCAGCCTTAAAGAGACAGAGGTTACTTCAGACATGAATTTGAAAGAGAAACCAATAACCCATGGCATGACATGAGCTATCCATGCCAACTGCTATTCTTTTCCATGAAGGAACCTGCTGTAAGATCCTGATAAAATCAGGAATCAAATCTCAAGATAAGAATCACTTTTCAAGTGCTTGATTTCCAAATACAAGCAAATCTGCCTCTGCCCATCTCTATGCCTGGCAATGCACACCACACAATTGAAATCAGTTCTTCCTTGTTTGCCTTCTCACGAGGTGTGTGTACGGCTACAGCAGGACAGAGAGCTCTCCCCTGACAGGAGGGCAGCCCCTGCCATGGACAGCATGTTGACTATACTCTAGGCTCCGTATTAAGTGCTTTTCATTGTAGTATCTCATTTAACCCTTCAAGAACCATATGGAGTTGCTGACATCACCTCTCTATTACAGGTGGGGCAAGAAGGAGTGAAAGAACTTGGCCAAGTTTGCACAGCTACTAAATTTGAACCTAGACAGTCTAACCCCATGCATGCCCTATATTTCATCACAAGGCAAGCTCATCTCCAACTGTACTCAAAGAGCAAAGACCTCAAACCACACAGAGCAATTCATTAAGATGTAACTTCTCTCAGAGTCCTCCCAGCTCCTCCCTCTTCCCAGCCCCCAATTAAAAGGGACCAGGTGGTATGAATAGGCTGTGTTATCTCCATCTTGCACTGGTTTGTTTGTTTGTTTGTTTGTTTAGGAATATCCAGAGATGCCAGGAAAAGTCCATCAGGGGTCGCTGAAGACAAATCCCAAATAGAAAATGTTCCCAACCTGGCTGAATATCAGAATCACCCCAGGAACTTTTAAAAAAATAATACAAGTTTCCCGGTGTCATCCCAGATCTACTGAATTAGTAGGAGTGGGAATTGGAATGTATAATCCATCCTGCTTTTTAGGCCTGACTGTAAGAGGTGCCTGCTTCCCTGCATTCCTGAGTGGGCTAGTCTGGGATGCAAACTTGTCTTCTATCAAGCTTCTGTATGCTTTGCATAAGCAAATGATCTGTTGGAGGTCACCGAGGAACTAAACAGTGCTGATTAATTCAACATTCACTCATTCTTTCAACAAACAACTGCTGTTTAGTTAGAAGAATGGGCCAAGCAATTGCTGACGGACTGTGTCAATTTGGATGACTCTGAACACTGTCACTGTGTACTGTGAATATATCTTAGAATCTTATTAGTGCCAACGTGTGTGTGAACACAGGGATATAATATTTACTGACATACAGGGACATTTTGTTTCGCCCTGCTCTTAAGATAAACTTCAGTCTCCTTCACCCCACCCTCTCCTTGCCTCCTTTACCCAGCCAGCATCTATGCAAGAAGCGTTTTACCAGGCACCCCAGACCATTTCAGGACCCTCTGATTTACACTTCAATTTCCTAGCAAATAACATTCCTCCTTCACAGTATCTACAAGTCATATTTGTAATTAATTATTCACATGAGTATTTGTTTCGCATCTATTTCCATGGATAGTTGCGTCTATTTTCATGGATAGAGGGAAGAAACATGCCTATTTGTTCATAGCTGTACCTTCAGTACCAAGCATAGTACTCAGGATATAGTAAGCCTTCGGTAAACACTAACAGATAACGATGATGATGACTGTTGAGAATCAGAGCCATCTACTGTTCCCTACATTGTTGTAACTTTATTATTTAACTATCTTCATCATATAACCTTACCACTCCAGGAAACTCTTGCCTAGGAAGTAAGAAGTCCAAATAACGTTATGGCTCATTTCAGGAACTTTTTGAAAGACCCATCAGCTTTTCAACAGTAAGTATCAAACATCCTTTTCCACCCCAAGACACTCAGAACTCCTCCTCCCAGTATCGTCGCCTTGTTTTGTCCACCAATCCTAAACTATTATATCATAATCCTCACTCTCTCCTAAGCCGAGCAGGACGCTATGGGGCCTTCCTGGGACAGCCTTCCCCCGTATCATCTGCTTCAGCTCCGCTCTGAAGTACCCAGCTAACAGTATTTGATGCACATTTCCTGAGCTGTCTTACAGATGTGACCCCACCCCCCACCAAATGGAAGATGTTCGCTACTTGATGACCACGAGCACACAGCCCCCCAGGCCTCCTGGAGCCTAAGGACCGATAATGTGAACCCCGGTGACACCACCCTGTTAGCTCACCATCAGCCACTCAGAAAATCGTGCACGTGCTGATCACATAGCCTGCGGACCCCCTCCCTCACCTGGCTTTTAAAAATGCTTTGCCGAAACCCTTCGGGGAGCTCAGGGCTTTTTAGGGCATGAGCCACCCGTCTCCTTGCGTGGTCCTGCAATAAACCTTTCTCTGCTCCAAACTCCGATGTTTTGGTGTGTTTTGCCTCACTGTGTGTAGGGCACACGAACTTGCACTAACAGATACTGTCTAAAATAATGCCTTCGAGATACTTCCATCGTCTCACCCTGATTTCCCATTCTTCAGAGCACTTATCACTATTTGGCATTTTAATAAATATTCACTTGCTTATTTGTTATATTCTGATTCCTCTCCTGCAGTGTAAACTCCATGAGGGTAGGGACTCATGTTTTGGTTGGTTTTGTTCCCCAATATGTCCTCACTCTGTTGACTGAAAAGAATTGCACAACGTGAGAGTTGTGAGTTAAGTATTATTTGGGGGCAAAATGAGGACTAGAGCCCGGGAAGTGGCATCTCAGAGAGCCCTGAGAAACTGCTCCAAAGAGCTAGGGGAGGAAGGTCAGTATATATATGATTTTGGTGAAGGGGGAGTGCATGCAATCAAGCCCATAGTTTTTGCAGAAGGTTGCTGCTGGTCTCAGGAAGGTTACTGCTGGTCACAAGGAGCAGACATCACCATGAAGGATTTTAGTGCTTTTCCAGATTCGAGCAGATGCAAGAATTGGGCTCATAAAATCTCCTGAAAATATCTATCTGAAGACCTGCTCTGCCAGTTTTTCCCAGAGCACAGAGTGCTTCCTTCCTGATCTCCACCCTGAACTCCTTTCAGGGCGTGTTGAAGGTCAGCAGCTGCAGAGGCTCATAATTTGATCCTTGTAGGGGTAGGTGGCAAGTGCCAATGGCAAGTGCCAATTTGTAGGTGACAACTCCTAGGATTATGTCAGCCACATCGTTGGGACTCAGTGTAAGGAAGATGACAGAAGCTGCTCATCTGGATCTACTCAAGAGGGGAAGGCAAACAGGTGAATGTGTCACATGTTTATAGTTTCTTCATTTTTTTCATCACATTTTATCTTTACAACAGCTTAAATGTTGGCATTTGTTGTTCCCATTTTACAGATGAAAACTTGAGGCTCAGAAAAATTGCTTAAGACAGGGACATGCCTGCCCTAGAAGTAGGTCCTCCAGTGACAGTTTCCATATTCTGTGTCACCACTCCCTGGCATTGGGTATGGGAAATGGAGTTCAAGAATGACTGACCACTTCCATCCAAAGCAGTCATGGGTGCCCAGAAGAGGTTCCTCTGCTAAGATGAAATTAAGAGTGTGCTCCAGATGAACCTTTCTACAAAACAGAAACAGACTCACAGACAGAGAGAACAGACTCACAGACAGAGAACAGACTTGTGGGTGTCAAGGGGGAGGGCGGGGAGGGATGGAGTGGGAGTTTGGGATTAGCAGATGCAAACTATTATACATAGGATGGATCAACAACAAGGTCCTGCTGTATAGCACAGGGAACTATATTCAGTATCCTATGATAAACCATAGTGGAAAAGAATATGAAAGAAAGAATGTCCATATGCGTATAACTGAGTCACTTCGCTGTACAGCAGAGATGGGCACAACATTGTAAACCAACTATAGTTCAATAAAAAAAAAATAAATAAATAAATAAAAATTAGAGTGCGCTCATCTGACATTTGTAATGGCAAGAGACTCCCTGAAAACCTTCAGCAATTTACATGAAAAGAAGCATCTTTAATTCTCAGGGTGGTTGTGATTCTTAAGAATAAAGACAAAGTCCAGGTTTGCAGTAATCCTCAGCCCGGAGGGAATCTGATGATGGAAACAGAGAATTAATCCCCTGAAATGGCTGAGAAAGAAGGCTGGTCCAAATTACAAGATGAGGCCTGCTTTAAAATGGATCATTTCAAGTTTGACATGCCTTTAAAAAAATAGCTAACGCTTCAAAAAACATTTTTTAAAAAACCTGCTACATTCTATAGGCAGTATGGAAACATGAGTGCCTTTCTCTGGCAAGGATAACCCATAAGGGGTGAAAGAAGAGAGGAAAGAAAGAGGATGAGAAATATATTCCATTTCAAGAGAGATAATAGGAGGCTGAATTATCCAGATAATTTTCTCAATCCCCACTTCAGCTTTTCAATGTGGAAAGAGCTTCACTGGAGACCATCTTGCTTTAACAACTGCTGAGCATAATTTAGGGGGGAAAAAAATCTACTAATGACCCTCCATTCAAAAGGTTTTAGAAGGAGCAGTGGGTGGCATATTTAAATGATAATGAAATACCACCAGGCTAGGGGAAGACACAGATTACCTAATAGGCAGAGTTTTCTCCATTAATAATGACTTTTAGAGTAAGAATGTCAGGAAATGAGAATAAGAATGGAAAGCCTTCTTTTCCCCCCAGAATTTCTGATGAGCTGATCTTTTGTGGGAAAAAAACAAAAACAAAAACAAAAAAAAAACAGAGGTATCAGACCTCGAGACAGATCAAGACTCATTTTCCCATCTTCCCACTGGAAAATGTCACTTCTCCTGTCTGATGGGTTTTAAAGTAAAATCCTTATCAGATAGAAAAACTACATCACGATCCCATGTAGTTTTGCCTTGAAACCAACCCTGGTCTTCTCCTAAAGGGAAGAGACAAACTTCAGAATTCTACAGCTACAAAAGTTTGCAGATGTTCTGTATTCAAAGCACCTGATTTCATCAGATTTCTCATTAGAAACAAGTGTCCCCATCAATTCAGGATAAAGCGTTCCTCTCACACCTGATGAAAACAAAATGTCAAGGTGATTAGCATAGACTGGTCCACGAGTAGCACCGAACAGAAACGGCTCTGATAAGGTTCCTATCTCTAAATTTGCAGATATGCACAGGAGAGATTTATCAAATACCAAACACGTCTCTCAAAAGCATTTGGAGGAATAAATGTTATATTTGGAGGAAATAGATGGGAATGTGCATTCTGAAACCGAGACATGTATACCTAACCCCAAATGGACGTCTGTTTGATGCTCTCAGCAAAGACAACCTGAATTCATTATCTCCTCCACAGCAAGGTCTCAAATTGGCCCCTTATAAAGGGAATAGTCTTCTTCATTAAAACACATGAGCGTGCGCGTGCACACACACACACACACACACACACACACGGAAAAGCATGGGACTCCTCATTTTCTCCTATCCTTAATCTATCTCTAATTTATGTTATTGCTGCCTGTGGGATACGGCTGTGGTTTATTTATATTTGTCCATCTCCACCATGCTAGTGCTAGTACAGACCATCACCACCTCTCACCAGCAGCCCTGCAACAGCTTCCCAACAGGTGTCCCCTATAGAGGCTTGCTCTATATTCCCACACTGCAGCAGGGTGATCCTTTAAAATGCAAATAGGCCACCACCATCACTCTACCATCAAGAAAGGCTTTGATCATTTTCCAAATCAAAATCGTCTTCAAATCTAGCACCAAATCCTTAATATGCCCCACGGTAGGGAGAATAATGTTCTCCCCTCCCCAAAAGCTGTGCATATCCTAATTCCCGGAAACTGGGAATATTTTATGTTTCTCATGGCAAAGGGGATCAAGGTTGCAGACGGAATTAAGGTTGCTAATCAGCTGACTTGAAGATGAAAAGCTTATTCTGGATTATCTAGGTGGGTTTAGTGTAATCACAAGAAACCTTAAAAGTAGAAGAGAGAGGCAGAAGGAGTCAGTGTCAGAGTGATTTGATGTGAGAAAGACGCAGCCCTCCACTGCTGGCTTTGAAAATGGAAGAGGGCCAGGCAGCCAAGGAATGCAGGCAGCCTCCACCTCCAGCAGCTGGGAAAAGACGAAACCACAGATTCTCCCCCGCAGCCCCCAAAGGGAACACAGCCCTACTGACACCTCGATTTTAGCCCAGACTTCTGACCTCCAGAACTGGAAGATAATAAGTTTGTGTTGTTTTAAGCCACTAGGTTTGGATAATTTGTTACATCAGCAGTGAGAAGTTAATACCTGCCCTCTAAGGCCCTACAGAGGCTGGACATTGCCCGGCTCTGCACCTTCATTTTGTACCCCTTTCGGTTCACCCCTTGTCTCTTTTCTTCTTGGTTTTCTCATGCTCGTGCTGTCACATGTCCCCCAAAGATGTTGTGACCCCTCCCCGCCGTGGCCTCCCCTCCCCACCTTTTCCAGCCTCTGCTTCTGCTCATAATTTAGTTATGGGTGCGTGATGCCGGACCTTCCCACAACCCCTATCCTTCCTGACTCCTCACTGAGGATTCAGATACCCCTGTTTCATGATCCCTTAGCACCCATAATATCCATCATAACATCCATCATAACATCCATCATAACGTCCATCATAACGTCCATCATAACGTCCATCATAACATCCATCATACTTGGTAGCACTTCTTCAAGTCCAGAGTGCCAGACTCATCCTGCTTTTCACGACACTTCGCTGGTTTTAGTGTAAAAGTCCCACCTCTCGGGCTGCCCTGGTGGCGCAGTGGTTGAGAGTCTGCCTGCCGATGCAGGGGACACGGGTTCGTGCCCCGGCCCGGGAGGATCCCACATGCCGCGGAGCGGCTGGGCCCGTGAGCCACGGCTGCTGGGCCTGCGCGTCCGGGGCCTGTGCTCCACAACGGGAGAGGCCACAGCAGTGAAAGGCCCGCG
>NW_006793838.1:976593-999132 GCF_000442215.2 Lipotes vexillifer
AAAAAAAAAAAAAAAAAAAAAAAAAAAAAGTCCCACCTCTCAGGAAATCCCTCAATTCTGGGAAATCTGGGACATCTGATCACCTTATCAAGTCAGCCTTCCTCAGCAGCACAGGGCCTGGCATATAGCAGATACTCGATAAAATATTAATGAATAAATGGATTTCACTTTTCATCACCTTTTAACTGCAGGCACACACGTTTCTAGTCTATTCCCTTCCACTCTTACACTTCTATCTGATCATCTAAGTTTGCACCCAGGGACCACATCCTGAGTGTTACCCAATTCTGTGATTATGCCAGTCCCTTAAGGGCTATGTCCCCACATACCATCCTTCCCAGCTAATCTTGCTTCCTTCTCCTGTGTGATGAGAATGGGTTCTTGACTCAATCGTTCAATGAAACAAACCTTTATTGTGTACCTACCTCAAAAGCAAATGTTAAATGCCTTTGGATAAATTTCTATAGCGTTTGAAATGTTCTGTGCTCTCAAAAATGAACATAGGGCTTCCCTGGTGGCGCAATGGTTGAGAGTCCGCCTGCCGATGCAGGGGACACGGGTTCGTGCCCCGGTCCGGGAAGATCCCACAGGCCGCGGAGCGGCTGGGCCCGTGAGCCACGGCCGCTGAGCCTGTGCGTCTGGAGGCTGTGCCCCGCAGCGGGAGAGGCCACAACAGTGAGAGGCCCGCGTACCGCAAAAAAACGAAACAAAACAAAAAAAACATAAATTATGATAATGGTACCATCTATGAAAAGTCGGTTTTTTGGAGAAGAATGAATTTTTTCAGGTCTCTTGGGTGCTATTTTGTATCTTAAAAGAGGAATAAATTCAGAATTATGTGGCCAGGTGTTCTCTACTGGGGATTTCTAACCTTTGAAGTACTCCTTTTTTAAAAAAAAGCAAGAACTTAAGTTTCACCCAGCGACCAAGTTTTACTTTTTTTTTTTTTTTTGGTTCCAATGTCCAAATTGTATGAGAGCTAGTCTTGACTTTAACTGTATAAGGCTGTGGTTTTCAAATGTTAATGTTAATAAAAATCATGTTATGCACCTATTCAAAATTCAGATTCCTGCTCAGCCACACCCCTGGAGTTTTTATTTTAGAATCTGTAAACTGGTTTTCTAGTAAGTAGCTTCAGGGATTGCCATGGACAGCACCTTAATAAACTTTAAAGCATGGAAAGCTATCAAAGGAATAATATGGTATAAATGATAGGTAATCTTGATAAAATCCCTTTGAAAGCTTATAATTATGGGGCAAAGATGCATGTATATGTTTATGGATTGGAGTGGGAAGGCATTCAAGGAAGGGGGTGGAGATAATAAAATGTTCATAAAATATTATATTTAATGGCAAAAGAAAAAAATCTTGCTATTGTCACTGCTAGATAGTCTTACTTAAAGGTATCTGATATGTGGAATAGAGACCTCCTGAATAAAAATGTCTAGTATTGCCCATCCCTCATATAGAATAAAAACAAAATGTGAGAACAAAAATCTTGTTTTCTGACCCACTTAGTGAGTTGGCCTGAATTGGGATTGAGATAAGAGCATTCTGCCTTCCTTATAAGCGCTAGCTCATACCCAAAGGGTGTTGGCCCACCAGGAAGATATAAAGATGTCTTTGTAGGGATATTCAAAAGGAGGGGATTTCCTCTTAATGCAGGACCCTTTTTCTATGATGGTCTCTGCTAGTGCTACTTTAAAACATCTTTCACAGAGATGGTCTTGTAAAGATGCATGATGCCAAATATTTATTTAATCCTTTCTAAGACATTTATTAATTAGAGAGAAAATGGAAACACTAAGTGGTACTGGCTGCCTTACAGCATGTGTCCTTTTAGCCTGCATGCCTGCCTCTGCCAGGCTGCATGGTGGAGAGCGGTATCCGCTGTACACTCTGCTCAGAGACTTACTTCTGAATCACTTGTTTTCATCCATCCATACACTTCGGCTTCTCTATGGTCTTGACTCTGAGCCCACAGCATATATCTGTATCCTCATTCCTTCAGGTTGGGTCGCCCTGGTACAACCTTGGCTTTTCACAAAAATGGCAGTGATTCATCTCTCTCACCCCAGATTCCCTTCTCAGAAACTAGCCCTGTCAGGAAAGCAGGATACAGACAAGACTTGGCATCACCATCTTTGACTCTAAATGCGTCACTGAGAAGACCATTAGACATCATAGGGACATCCTTTTTGGGTATTTTTGGGAGTGAGGGTAAGGGGGATCAACGTGGCTGAGGGTACATTCCTTGAGAAACGTGCAAGTTCGTTATGTAGATAAATATAAAGCATTTCTAGAATAGCCCCCATGGAAAGAAACTGTTGAGTAATAAGAAGTGCGCTAAGCTTTTAAGTTTCAAAAAATGGGTCAGATTGAAAAATGCTTTTCTCAATGCAATTTTAAGTTCCTTTAAGATAGGGCTTATGTCAGAAGCTGCCCTTAATCACAAAAGAAAATGGGAACAGTGATTTGCACGTAGTAGACTTTCAATAAATGGTGTTTATTGAATCTGATATTTATCGGATATGATATAACACTGGCTGGGCTCCAAGCAGCCTTGAAGTGTTTGTTCTAGTTCACTTGCACTAATGGGCTAAAGGATCTTCTGCGTCCTCTTGGACCTTCTGCTGCAGCTACGCATCTGGTCTTGCTTATATACTGCTACCTTCCCTCTGCATGGTGTGTTCCGCTATGAAAACTGTTGTCACATCTACTGTGTCATCTGACTCTCCCACCAGCTCTTTCGAAAACCTTATGGCTTTCATAGATGAGGAGACTGAGGCCGAGGGAAGTTTGGAACTGGCAAAGATCTCACAGGTATTGTGTGCTGAGGCTGGAGCCGGAGCAACAGTTTTAGACTCAAAATTCTGCACATCTGTGGGTTTTAAATCCAGTCCTCTCCACAGCACTTCATGATGTACTGTCTCTTCAGGAGCTCCGAAGGACAAAGCCAGCTCTGGCACTTTCTACCTGTGGGTCTTGACTTCTCTGAGCCAGTATCCTCATCGGCAAATGGAACTAAGGATCCATAACAGTCACTGAGCCTTCTGATTTGTTGATCCATTTTCCAAATGAGAAAAGCAAAGCTCAGAGAGGACAAGAAGCTTCCAACCATCGGAGGCTGGTTTCAAAGACAGCAGCTTGATTCTACCGTCCATCAGCTCTCCTTCCCTGGCTCCCTACTTTCCTCACCCACCACTGATGCTGATTATGCACCTGGAAAACCAGGTGATGCGCATAGAGTAATGATAGAGATGTAAAATATCACAAGGCAGTTTACATGTTTTTATGACGTATTTTCCACTTTTATTTATTTTTAAATTTTCAAGTTCACTCCATTTTTATTATAATTAATAGGGGTGGTTAAGAAAATGTCTCCCTAGACGCATTTACCAACAGCACATCTCTACAACTTCCTCTGCTGGCTCTGTTCTCTGATAAAGCATCTGCTTAGAGAGATTCAGGAAGGAGACAGCAGCACACAGTGCCAAGGCCTTCCACCTGGGACCCATACAAATTCAAAAATGAGAACATCAGCTTCAAAGCCATCATATTCCATTCTAAATTGCCTTTCCCTGAAATTAATGGAACCAAGTCTCCCAGTCCGCCCTGTGTGTTGAACAGTATAATCTGCAACAGAATCCAATAGCATAAATTGATTAAACCCCGTCAAATGGTATTCCCTAAACAACTTTCCTTGCAATTAAACCACTGTGTTGAAAAGGAATTTGGTTGGAAATCCTAATAGGTATCGCCAACGGAACTGTAACATTCCTCATGAGGCTCTAGGATGACATTGCTCCCTTTTGCTTGACAGTAATATGAAATGAAATCATCTTAATATTTACTCACCAAGTCAAGTAGATAGTCTCCAGAAGCAAACAGCTCCCCTCTCTGACCACAAGGGAAAATGTTCTCCTGTCTAGGGTAGAATGGTAATACTTGGCACACGTGCTACCACCCCCCCCTCCTGTACCCCTGGAAGACATTGCTAATCAATCACAGCACTTTCCCGCTGAGCTCAGATGCATTCTTCTCAACAAAACTACAGGGTGCCTTTCCTAATCAGAATTGGCAAGCAAGAAGAAATCTATTTGCCTGCCCTCTGTCTAAAGTTTGATTTCACTAAGCCTAGACACAAAACTCCCTATGACTCAATCCAGATACTCAGATTTGAAAGTGCCTAAATCCATGGGATTTTGAACCTTTTCTCACTATATAACGACCACTCTGAAACATTCGGCTGACTTTTAATAAAACTACATCTCTCAAGTGGCTGACAAATTGTTCTTATCTTCCTCAGCACCCCTAGCCAGTATTTCTCAATAACCCTAAAGTAATACTTGCATTTCCTCTCCAAGTTCTTATTTCCTTCTTTAATCAAGGCAAATCTATTTAACTGTTAAAATCTACCTCTAGAAAAATCCTTCTGAGTCCAACCATTCCATTTCCTACTCCACCATTCTAAAAATAGAGTAATTTTAATTCACTTAAATTGTTCTTTAGCCTTCAGGTTATTAAGTAGTTATGGCTTTCTGAGGATTAGCATAAGGTGGTGTTCTTTTACTTCTCCAGCAAATGAGGAAGTAGAAAATCATCTAGTGATGTGAAAAAATCCTAATTGATAAATAATGAAACTGATATGTAGGGTTTTTTTTTGTTGTTTGTTTGTTTGTTTTGCGGTACGCGGGCCTCTCACTGTTGTGGCCCCTCCCGTTGTGGAGCACAGGCTCCAGATGCGCAGGCTCAGCGGTCATGGCTCACGGGCCCAGCCGCTCCGCGGCACGTGGGATCTTCCCGGACCGGGGCACGAACCCGTGTTCCCTGCATCGGCAGGCGGACTCTCAACCACTGAGCCACCAGGGAAGCCCTGTTTGTTTGTTTTTTTAAAAGAAAAACACTCCAAGTTTCTAAGCATTCATTTATAAAATATATTTTAGAAACCAAGTTATAAGGCCTATGAGATTATACCTTTAAATATGTGTCGCCTATTTTACACTTAATGAAACTATTTTAAAAATTCAACGGAATAAACGTTCAAGATCTTATTGGCTTTATCCAACAATTCATGAATTGGGCAGCATCCAATGTAGCAGACAGAAAGGAGCTCCGAGGAGCTGTACAAAATGAAAGACTTTTATAGGCAGAGGGAGCAGAAACAAGGCAGCTACACTAGGCAAAAAAGGGGATTGTTTATTGCAAAGTTACCTTCCTTTAGGGGATGGGGTTCTGTCAGTCAGATGACTCAACGAGTGTTGATCAGGCAATTTCTGACTGACTTGTTTAAGGTTCCATTTCCAGGAGAGCCGAAGCTTAGCTAAGTGACTCCATTTAGGGTCTGCTGTCTTATTTTTAAGACATGCAAGAAAATACCTGTATTTTTCAATTGAAATTTTAAGAGTTTTCAGGTGTGTAGAAATGACTGGACCCATTCTACAGAGAGAATTATGAAAAAAATGAAGAATGAAAAGCTAATGAAAAATTAGACAAATGACAGAAATGACTGAGACAAAAGAGAACTTAGGATGATAAAGAGAGACTTTTTTAAGAGGAACTGAATAAAAAAAAGCAGACTAGAAATGGAGAAGTCTTAGGACTAAAAAAGAAAAGTATCAGATACAGAAAAAACAGCTTTAAACAACATGCAAGAACACACCACAGGAAAGACATGTTAGGACCTTGAGAACCTCAGTGTGTGGCAATGGAGTCAGTGATGGAATACAATGAATACCTTAGCATGTTTTCACATAACTACTAAGATCTACTAGAATGGCCCAGGCTTTGGAAAAGTCCAGCTAATATACTGACTTGTATACACTCCATAACTTTTATAGAAAGAGATGGGCATCCTCAGAAAAACCTAATTTTTATGTTTTTCAACACCTGTTTAACTTTTCTAGTCCATGTCAAGGTTTACGCTGACTTACTCTTCTCTAAAAAGGTGGAATATTTTAAATAATTCACTAAAATAGTAGAGACTCTGAAAAAACCAAATGGCTGATGAAGGGCATCTTCTGCACCCGCCTTCCTGGTCCAGTACCTGAGTGCAAGCCCTGAGGAGCCCTAACCAGCATCTGTGTGTGTGTGTGTGTATGTGCGTGCATGTCTGTGTGTGTACGTATATATGTTATGGCACTCCACGTTGTCATATGAACATTTTATAAAGGAGAGACTTGATGTTCAGAGAGCCCAAGTAAATTAGTCATAGTCGCAGAGTCTTACAGTCAAAGCTATCTCTAACAATGCTGCCTATTAACGTAGCTTATAACTGCTACTCGACCTTTCTAATACATGCTTGAAGCATCCACATGTTCGGAAATCTTGACTCCCCACGGAGCGTAAAGACTTATTTATGTCCTGCGATTATTTCCCCCTTTGTTTGGCTAAAATGTCTCACACAGTGACAGGTACATAATAAGCACTCAGTAAATGCAAGTTGATTGAATTTAGCTCTTCCTGCCTTATATGTTGCCATAAAAGTCTCTTAATACTGCTTTCATTTTCATAGCTACTGATTCAATTATTCTTCCTCAAATCTGAAATGAAGCTGGCCGCCCCTCCTCCCAGGAATCCACATGTTAGTAGCGTCTTCATTCTTCTTGCATTTACATCTAACTAAACTAATGATTTCCCTGCTACCTCACATTCCATTGGTGTTACACAAACCGCTGCGACAGCCTTATCTCCTGCAGGCATCGCTTGTATCTTTTCAGCAGGCTGTTGTAACACAGGTGACGGAACGATTAAGAAGGTCAGCCTTCAATGCATGAGGAACTTATGTAAAGCAAATGGTGTCATCTGAGGTACAACCTGTGACAGCGGCAAAGGGAAATGGAGGAGCCAGCAGGACTGCCTCCAAGCGGGGAAGAAGAAACTATTTACCCATTCCTGGGGCAAAACAGAAAATCCAAAAACAAAAACAAAACAAGACAAAAACCAGCTTTGTGATTTCTGCACGACTTAGAATATAGTGGTGCTGCTAACTGATGCACGGAAGAAGTGAGCAAACGCATTTTATGCAACGTGGAATAGATGATGATGATGGTGGATGGATGGATGGATGGTTCCATAAATACACAGACTGATGGGCAAACAGATAGCTAGACAGGTGGATAGGATCCTTGAACTTTTCTCCATCCCCATAGTTACAACCCCATGACAAGCCAAGGTCATTCCTCTCTCCTAGACTATTTCAACACACCTCTTAACTGTTGTCCTTGCTTCCACTTTGCCTCTGTCCAAGCCATCTTCAATACAGTAGCCAGAGCAATACTGTTAAAAACACAAGCATAATCATGTTCCTTACTTTTCCAGATCCTTTAATGACTGCCCCCAGCATTGAGAATAAAATCTGAAATCTGTACTTTGATGGATCTCTCTTCCTGTCCACTCTTTCAACACCACCAAATGCCCCTTTGTTAGCACTTCATTCCAACCACACCTTCTTTTAGTTCTTCAAAGGCCCCCAATGTCTTGCCCTACCCCCAGAGACTTCGCCCTAGAATGTTTCAACTTAAATATCAATTCCTTGATCACTCAAATTAAGTTACCATACTCTGTACGGACTCTTAAAACATGCTGTGTGTTTATCTCACAGTAGATACTACAATTTATACTTATACATTTATTTGTATGGCTGTTTGTCTATATTTGTTTCCTCTGGAGACTATAAGCCCCAGGGGTCTGGGAAACTTGCTTGTCTTGTTTATCACCATGTCCCCGGCAGCTAGCACCATGCCTGGCATAGAAGAGAATTCAACGTGTATCTGTCGAAGTGCATGAAAGCACGGCTCCAGCCACCTGCTTAACACAGTGAGATGGCCATTCCTGTAGGGAAGAGACGAGGACAAGGATCTCCCATGAGACAGTGGGACACCAGTTCTGATGCCTCTCCTTTGACCACATCCCTGATCAGAGCTCTCACAGCGGGAATAGAGGGCTCGACACGTACCGTCCGCAACTCTGAGCTCAGCACCGTTGAGGGCTGCTGAGGAGAATGCTAAGATGCACAAGCCTTCTCAGGAGCTCTGTGCACATGTGGCACCTCCTGGCTCTTCAAAATCACATTTGCAGAGTCAGCCTTAAGAAAGGAGCTTGTAACCTGTGTCAGCCGCCACCATGCGGAGGTAGGACCAGGTGCTCTGAATAACAAGGTCTTTTTTTTTTTTACTTTAGACTGAAATAGATGTAATCCTTCTTTACTTCCCCATCCCCATAATTCTGTTTTAAAATATTTATGAACACATATGAATATTCATGGTATTGAGCAATATATATGTATATTTTATATATGTACTACATATAAAATCTCAAAGGCACAATTCAGTTCCTTGCTTGTTAGTCCTCCACCTTTGTTTTCTGTTTTTTTCTCAGAATAGAACTTCAGCTGCAACCCAATGAAAACTCTGATGGGAGAGTCGAACCACTTTGAGTCTACAGGCATGTTGAGCATCAGAAGGACTTAGGCTTGTGGCTCTTGGTGGCTCTACTTTTCCTTGACTAACAAGAGTCTCTGTTTAATGCAGAGTCCCTGGTAACCACGGAGAAGGCTTCAGTTTCTATTTTCACAGTATAGTATACTTGATGCTTCTCATTCTTTCTTTGCATGGAGAGAAAGAGGAAGAGGAAGGAAAGCTCCATAGAAGTTTACCTTTAATCATACCAGTCACCAACGTCACCTACTTTATAGAATTAAAAAAGCAACCTAAACATTAGCTGAGATCTTCAGGCACCACAAGCCTCCAATCCCTGTTGAAGCCAAAAGTCCTTGTCACTATTTCTTGGATGAAATGCACAGCCCCATTGGCAATTTTGCCCCCGGGCGGGCCCTGCACATCAAAAGAACTTAGTGCAGTGGCCAAGAGTGCCGGCTCCAGGGACTTCCCTGGTGGTCCCGTGGTTAGGACTTCACCTTCCAATGCAGGGTGTGTGGGTTTGATCCCTGGTCGGGGACCTAGGATCCCACATGCCTCATGGCCAAAAAAAAATCATTAAAGAAAAGCAGTATTGTAACAAATTCAATAAAGGCTTTAAAAAAAAAAAAAAAAAAAAAAGAGTGTGGACTCCAGACTCAAGATGGCTGGAGTCCAACCCAACCCCACCACTTGCAGGTCATCTGAGTACCAGCAACCCACGCAACCTCTTCAAGGGTTGGTTTCCTCATCTGCGAAACCGCAGAAGTTAGCAGAACCCATCTCACAGGTCCTCACGAGGATGAAATGAGGTGATGCACACACAACACTTAGCCCAAGGCCTGGCATGTGAGCAAATGTCCTACACCTTAGCTGTTACCTTCAAAATGATTGAGGACAACACCTGTTTCCTCGGCAGGGACCCAGGCAGGAACTCAGCACTTCATGAAACGTCCATAAAAATCTCACTCTCAAAAACATTTTAAATATAAGTGTATGAAGGGAGAGGTTAGCTTTACTCTTTGGAGTCACGGGAACGGGGCAGACAGAGTGGACAGTTGGATTATGACAAAGCAAACGACTTCAAATTGAACTTTTGTCCGGGCCACTGACTTCCTCGGGGGCCTTCCCCGCACACTTTCTGGTTGGATCCTGTGCCTCAGCCCTCCTCCCAGCTTCTTGCCCATCAGACCACAACCAGGTCTCCCCCAACTAAAACAGAGCAGTGTATTTGCTACTACCTTTTTTTTTTTGCGGTACGCGGGCCTCTCACTGTTGCGGCCTCTCCCGTTGCGGAGCACAGGCTCCGGACGCGCAGGCTCAGCGGCCATGGCTCACGGGCCCAGCCGCTCCGCGGCATGTGGGATCCTCCAGGACCGGGGCACGCACCCGTGTCCCCTGCATCGGCAGGCGGACCCTCAACCACTGCGCCACCAGGGAAGCCCTGCTACTATCTTTTGCTGAACTGATGGCTGCCAGGATTCTGCTCTCAGCATCCCACTCCCCAGCCCAAAGGTTTTTCCCAAGCAGACACCCTCTCCCCGGCAAGAGGAATTTTTATTTAATCTTCCCAAGAAACCTATGGGTTACTATCGTTGTCCCCGTTATCGAAGAGGACACTGGGGCTGACAAAGATTATGTAACTCTTCCCAAATTTGCAGAACTGATCATCAGAGAGCCAAGATTTGAATCCCCATTTATTTGTCTTAAAATCTGTGCTTTTTCTACCATGACTGCTGCTTCCCTTACTTGAATCAAAATGAACTTAGATTACTGGATACAGATTACTGTAACCCACTGGGTCTACAAGGCACACACAGCCAAAAGGCTCACAAGTTGGCCTAGCAATGCACAACTTTTATGAACTTCTACCCGGAGAAGTTTCAGAGACTACTGGAGTGGGTGGCCCATAAAATTAGACTGAGAACACAGTGCATGTAACAGAGTTCTCATGAATGAATTTATGGATATAACAAGGATACATGGGACTAGAGAACCATCAGACTCCTGATTTCCAGAATCTCTAAACCCTTGTCAAGAAATAACATGACATCCATCTCAGATTACTCAAAGGGAGAAGTTCTTGAATTACGCTAGTCTCAGAAATAATGTCTTGTGCCAGAATCCATGGATTCCTAAGCTCCATTTTCCTTGGGGCATTGCCGTGTCAGAGAGTAGTGGGTTATTTCCTAATCTGGCTTCTCCCTCTACTCTGTGAGCTCCTTGAAGGTAAAGATTTGATCTAACTCACATTTCCAACTCCATTGCCTAGCTCCTCTTAAATATAATCCGAATCCTCTTTATGGGCTAATAAAACATAGGCAGCTAAGAGTAGAAAGCCCAAAATACAATGAGTTGGTTGTAAATTAACACCATCCATTTACGGAAAAAAAAAAAAAAAGACTTAGCCATATGCACCCAAAGCCATAAAGATGCTCTTGTCCTTTGACTGTGTAATTCCCCTCAGGGGTACATCCCCAGGAAGTTATCCTAAGGAAGAAAACTCTATAGATCCTAAGTAATTAACTCTGGCAACAATGGTATTAAAGAACGGAAACCTCCAGATATTCCATAATAAAGTAAAGCATCATCCTGCTGATACATCGCGTAACCCTCAAAATTACGATTGTAGGAAGTGATAGAGCAACATGGAAACAAACGCTCAAGCTAAAACTTAACTGAAGAAATCATAACACCAATTCACAAGCCCATGATGGCCATGGCACTGGACCACGTATCTGGACAGGCATGACACAGAAAAGTGGGGAAGGAATTCACTGCTGTGGTTCGTGGCAGTGGTGCAGATAAGAAAGATTGAGGGGCAGGTAAACCTTGTTTCCTCGCCATATTTGGAAAGTTATTTGGGTGATAAGTTTCAAATGGGCACAAAGAAGGTCAGGGAGAGCTTGGATTCTGTTCTGAAACGGAAGGCGGGCACTTGGAACAGAGCCCCTGGGTGAGAGAGCCCAGCTTTGCATGCAAGACGTGGAGATTCCCCTTCCTGGAGCCAGAGCCGCACCGGCTGTGGTGAGCGATCAACGCTCCCGGCCATCTGCTCAGGCGCTGTGAAGGCAGCCATGTGTCCTCCTGCCTGGACACTGGGGAGGCCACCGATCACTAGTCAATCTGCTTGAAATTGCCTCCGATGATTAGTGTGTCATGACTCAGGTAGGTCATAGCCAGGGACGTTTCTGTTATTAATGCTTTAGCAGCTGTAAATGGGCATTGATTCTGCAGACGGAGGTTTATGGTTTATTGGTCAGGAGAGCCCAGGCCTGTGCAGTATCAATGGTCACTTCTGGGGGAGCAAGCACCCTGCAAGGGCATCATATTGATACTTTGGGGAAGGGTGAGGAAGGCCCAGGAGGAACGCCAGCCAGCTCCAAAAGGAACAAACAAACAACAACAACAAACAAACCTGGCCAGGGAAGATGGAAGAGAAGAATTTACCTCTAACAGGGCTAAACTCTTGGCCTCTCCCACATCTGACATGGATCTAATCATTCCCTTGCATTCTGAGTCCAACATCTATTCTTCTCTGTGATTGGCTGCTCCAGGATAGTTAATATAACTTGGATTGTTTTATTTACGTAAATTTTATCTTAAAATTTTATCATGAATTCAGGGCCCTGTGTCTGTCTGATCACTGTAATATCCCTAGCACCCAGCAAGAAGCCAATTTTTTCAGTTATTTGTCAAGGAATGAGTGCATAATGGCATTAGTAGGGTAAGAATGTTCACTTATATGTCACTGTCTTAGCACCCTGATCTGCAATGTACCACGATACAGTTTTTCAAGATGATATATCCTTCTTAAATACGGGGACTGAGGTCCAATGAATTAAATAACCTGCCAACGTACACATACACGCATGCACACACGTCAGTCAGTGGGAGAAGAGATAACTTCTCAGATATGTAATTGTTCTGAATAACAGCAATGGTAATCACTGTTACCATTTATTTAGTGCTGACTGTATGCCAGGCCAGAGTTGGGATTGGTACTTTCTGAGGCAAGAATCCTCATTTGTGGGAATAATTACCTGAATTCAAAAGAAACTAGCCACATGTTTAAAAAAATATTCTGGCTATCAGCACTTGGAGAAAGTTTATCTTTCTGTTTTGGAGCTTCTCAAAAGTTGAAGAAATCGGTAGCCTCCTCCATTTGGAGAAACCAAATTCCTTGTTTCCATAATTCATTAACCAGTCATTTTACCAAACTTTTTGCTTGTCCTTTGCAATTTCCAACCATTGCTACAGGTTCACCAATGTCTTACATAAAAAACCTCACATTACAATGTTGAATAGAAACAGCAATTAGATCTAATCTTCAGCCTAAGTGAAGGGATTTAGCAGAAATCCCAAGTCACTGTTTTCCTTGGGTCAGTCAGCTGGGAACTGACGAATAATCAGGATGAATACAAAGATTCTGCCTCTTAGATGTTCAAGCCAGTATAAGAGGTTGCAGGCAAAACCTGCTTCTATTTCCTCTAATTCTCTAATGCAACCTGTGAGTGTGGACCAAACTATATCAACCTATTAAGGCAGTAAAGAGAAAGCAGAATATCAGTACTGCATCAGTCTCAAACCTACCTGGCGCATTTTCTTGTCCAGGAGACAAGGGGCTCATTTCTGCCTGCAGGTGGGGGCAGGGAAGAACCACTGCTGGTCATAACTCATCAATCTCTGCCTTGCTGAGGTAACGATACTCCCCTTTAGCCTTCTCTTCTGTGGCCTAGTTTTATCTTTCTTGTTTCTTCACTGAATTCCAAGTTAGAAGGGGCCTTAGTTACAGACTATTTGAGTTCAATTCATTATTATTAGTATTAGTATTATTTTAATGAGGAAATTTAAATTTGGTCAAATGTGTTGTTAAGAATCACAGGGGCGGGGACTTCCCTGGTGGTCCAGTGGTTAAGGCTTCGCCTTCCAGTGCAGGCGGTGCAGGTTCAACCCCTGGTCAGGGAGCTAAGATCCCACTTACCTCGCAGCCAAAAAACCAAAACATAAAGCAGAAGCAATACTGTAACAAATTCAATAACGACTTTAAAAATGGTCCACATCAAAAAAAAAAAAAAAAAAAGGGTGATCATCTTTCACAGCATTAATCCATGCAACTCAAAAATTCATTCAAAATAGATATGTGCTTCTCATTTGGGAGGTGTTAGAGATAGAGCAGTAAGTGAGACAGACACACACCGTGCCTTCTAGATCCTCCAGCCCAATGGAGGAGACAAGATAATACACAAGTAATAAACTGGATAATTGGAGTCATGATGAGTGCCATGGCAGATTCAAACTAGGTGAAACGATGGAGAATCACAAGGCAGGCTGCGGGGGCCACTTCAGCCTTCTCTCTTCTCTATCCATGGTCCTGAAATCCTACTCTCACACAAATCTTCCTTATAACTTTCATTCTTTCTTATGATGAGTCATGATGAGTGCCATGGCAGATTCAAACTAGGTGAAACGATGGAGAATCACATGATGAGTGCCATGGCAGATTCAAACTAGGTGAAACGATGGAGAATCACAAGGCAGGCTGCGGGGGCCACTTCAGCCTTCTCTCTTCTCTATCCATGGTCCTGAAATCCTACTCTCACACAAATCTTCCTTATAACTTTCATTCTTTCTTACCTTCCCCTGTTCCCACAATAAGGGAGCAGAAGGAGATGTTTTTCTTCTTCTGTTTCTCTGCCTATACTCTCCTCTATTGCCTCCCATCTGCACACACTCATTAAATCAAAAATATCCGCTGAGTTCCTACTCCCAATCTGGCAGAGGGGAGATAGGGAGAGAAGGAAGAATTTATCAGAGCTCTGCTTTGCAGCAGCTGAAGAAAGACAAGAGACACATACGGAATGTGTGAAAAAGGGTGTCTGGTGGTAGCTGGTGGTTGGTCAAATGACAAAGAAAATGAGAAGGTCAGTGAGCATCTTTTTCTGTGCCCTCTAGACCATGGGACTCCAAATCAACTGGCATGAAACCCACCCTAGGCCTGGCCATCAATTAAATTAATGCTCTTATGTTGTTCCTGCTCTTGCTTCCCCTCCCTCTTGAATTCCAAATGATTCATGACCTCTCCCATTTCCAGCCGAGCTGTTGAGTTCTCTAACTCGAGAGAATTCCACCGCCTTGGGTGACAATCATTGCTCTTTCTCTTCCTATTCACCTTTGCACTGTTCTACTCTTGTCTGCTCCACTGAGCTCTGGATTCTAAAAATAGTATCATGGGGGTCATCCTTCTACACAGAAAAGAGACTTCGTATTTTCTTTATCTACAAAGGGGAATCAAGGAACTCAAGCACACAGGGAAAATTTCCTTCACCAGGAGGGTCTTAACAGAAATGTATACAGAAGTATAGACATCTCTATACTAAGAGCACAGGTGAGAGACCAAGGATAGCAAATGCTTGGAGTTGGGAAATAAACACATTTAGAAGGCAAGAGATCAACTTGCCCAATTGGAACAGAAGGTCTTTAGAGATCCTCGGAGAGACTCCTAAAGTGTTAGGTAGGAACTAGCTTATTGAAAAAGTAACTAGATGATATTCGTGCTTCAGGAATGTTAGTCCTTCAGTATATAGGATGGAATCCAGGGGAAGGTAGCATGAGGACCACTTAGGAAGAGTTTACACCCATGTAAAGAAGGAGTTTGTGGAGTGGTATGCCAACAGAGGGGGTGGAAGTGAGGCTTTTAGGGGGCCCAGATCAAAGACTCATCCCTCTCTTGGTGGTGGATGAAGCAGACAAAGTCAGTGGTGACTGAAGCCTGGGACTGGGGTACCTGGGGAGAGAACGGTGTCCTTCGGTGAGTGAGTGGGGTTTGGTGTGATTGTAGGGTGGTGCATTTGGAGTCAGAAATGACAGCCAGAAGTTAAGTGGAGAGATAGAGCAATCTGTGCTACACATGGCACGGGAATTCAGTGATAGATCTGGAGCCAGTTGTTCTAGGCCTAGCAGTTGACAAAGCAGAGGTAGAAGCTTTGAAGAACATTGAGTGGTAAGTAGAGAACAAAAAATAGCCATTAGGGTGACCCGGTTCTAATGTCAGTTCTGTTTCTCCCACTTACATAATGCTCCCTCAGAAGGTAAGATGAATTCATTTATCTGTTCATCCCCCCATATCTCTCCATGTGCTCACCCACCACTATATCCAACAAGTACTGACTGTCTGTTACGGCCGTTACTACAGTAGACATTATGGACATAATCAGAGCTTATATATTATTTAACAACCAGCATAAGTCAGGCACCAACCAGTTAGAATGGATGCACGCTGGAGGATGGTGCAGGAGGGTCATTAACCCTTCAGTTCTGGATCAACGGTCCATGTGGGGGGATAAAGCATATGGAATTGCAGGGTGTGACAGATGCTTAGGGATCTGGGACAGAAGGAGTTTACCAACCCATGTCCACACTAAGCTATAACAGCTGATTATTATCAGCCTGGGTGCAAGAATGGACAATTTAGACCTGGCCCCTGTATTCAGAGGGCCTATGATCTAGAGATGCTCCATCCAACATGGTAGGCTGTTACTACCACGTGAGGCTGTTTACACTTAAATTAATTAAAAATCAGTAAAATCACAAACTTAGTTCCTCAGTTGCAGTAGCCACATGTTAAAGTGCTTGATGGCCATATCTGGCTAGTGGTAAACGTACTGCACAGCACAGATAAAGAATATTCTCAACATCACAGAAAATTCTATTGGATGGCACTGGACTAAAGAAAAAGACAACCATTAGATTAATTTTTGCTCAGTTAAGGAATTAATTATAATTTTGACATAGCATGCCATGAATGTGTAATCTGACAGGAGACAGAGGTCAAAGGAAGCCTTCCACTGCAAGTTAAATTTAAAAGTTGTTTGGGACTTCCCTGGAGATCCAGTGGTTAAGAATCCACCTTCCAATGCATGGGATGTGGGTTAGATCCCTGGTCAGGGAACTAAGATCCCACATACGGCAGGGCAACTAAGCCTGCACGCCGCAACGACTGAGGCTGTGCGCTCTAGAGCCTGCACACCACAACCAGAGAGAAGCCCGCGTGCCTCAATGAAAATCCCCCGTGCCGCAACTAAGACCCAACGCGGCCGAATAAAACAAACAAACAAAAACAAAACAAAACAAAAACAAATGAAGTTGTAGGAAATTACTCTGAGGCTGAAGTTCAACAAATGACCCTACTACCACCAGCCTCCTGCAGCTTTCCTTCTAGACACAGGTCATAAAGGGATGTGGGGAGCTAGGAGCCTACATAGATGTAGGGTCATGTGAGCTAACTCTCTGCATCACGTACACTGGCCAATCTGCGTCCAAAAGGCCCCAGTACAGATGGAACATTCTGGAAAAAAAAATAAACAACACACGATAGCTAAACTTTCGAAGCAGGAAATGGACATTGATTTTCTGAAGCCAACAGAGACATCAAACCCTGTCTCAGAGCAAGAGAAGATTTTAGCCACAACATCAGTCCAGGTACAGCGTTAGATCTGAGCAAATTCCAACTGCAAAGTCATTGCTCCCCATCAAATCCCATGAGGGGCTGGAGCAGTTTCCTGACCCCCACGAGGTACCACACATGTGACTGGTGAAGAGGACACAAGGACCAGGCACGTAGCCCAACGTAGATGTCAGATCATCTGCTATCCTGGTAACCAAGCAACCTCTCAGAACTCCGTCTACATTCTAGGAGAAGTGACTTGTTGGCCCTGGGAGTTGATTCTCTGTGCTAGAGAAGCTATGATCACAAGGAAAGCATGGGAAGCTATTAGGCACAGAGACTGGGCAACAGCTCTAAATATCCCCAGTGAGGAGGCGTTCCATTTCTTCCTTTTTAATTTTTCAAAAAATTATCAGATATCTGCACACTGGTTTGGAGCAGCAAATTAATAAGTTTTTTTCTCTTCCAACTGCAGTTCTAGATATGGAAATACCATATCCAAAGACAAATTAACATGAGTTCCTTACAACACTGTACTAATTATCTCAAGGACTAGAGCCTCCCCTAGGTTAGAAACATCGCTCCAATCTAGGAAAGGCACATGGGTTTCTTCCCGAGAGCAGTAACTTGTATCATGTCGAGAAGGTAAAGAGAAAGGTGGGAGGATCATAGATCATCAGAAAACCCATCCTCAAAACCTTCCTCCCTCTACCCCTCCCCCCGTCTGCTCCAGCACCACCGAGGCATCCAGGAGAAGGAAACTACTTGAAACTGGAACAGCTAAAGCAACATGCATATTTAACTTCACACCAAATAGATTTGAACAGACTGCATGCCAAACAGCCCCCTCCTTGTTTCGCTTACAAAATCCCCCAGTTTTCAAGAAATGCTGTAGCCTGAAATTCAAAGGCATTAACGGATAGATGTGGCATGTAGGGAATTAGACATGAAGTTTCCTTTCTTATTGGGAACAAAAGCTGTGGGTCTAATCTCCTGTGTGAT
Organism: Lipotes vexillifer; assembly: GCF_000442215.2. Lineage (NCBI taxonomy): Eukaryota > Metazoa > Chordata > Mammalia > Artiodactyla > Lipotidae > Lipotes > Lipotes vexillifer. The sequence goes on from NW_006793838.1 coordinate 994,459, forward strand.
ACAAGCTTTAGCTGATCAGGGTTACAGGAAACCATTCTGATGTGCCGAGCGGCGAATACACCATCTTTTTATTTCTTTCCGTCTCCTCCTCCCCAGCTCCCTTCGCATATGCAAATGCCACAGCAATGAGGGGAGTCTCGAAATACCACTGAGGGTGAAAGAATTCCCTTTGATCAGCCTCTCCCAGGCCTGGAGTCCCACCAGCCTCCAATTCTACCTGCCCCTTTATGATATTTGATGTGTCAAATTAGTCACCACCACTCTCAGAAGTAGAATGTTAAGAAATTCTGAAACCCATGAAGGAAGCTACATCTTGGAAAAAACTAAATATTTCCTTAAGTTAGCCTTTTAAAATTTTGATATTTATGGTTACATTATTACAGATTTCTTCCCCAAACAAGTTGCTCGCCAGCAGAACTCCTGGAGAGCAGAGCTGACGGCAGAGACTTTACGGAGATGCAGTGTCACCACTACCCCGAATGCTGGTGTATCAGAAAAAATAAGAGTTGGAGAAATTGGACAAAATACTGCTAGCTTCACCAAAAATAAAGTCCTTGCGTCCAATAAGACAGGCAGACGGCAGAAAGTGCTTACGTGCTAAAAACAAATGAAATTTCCAAAATGTACCCCAGCATCTTAAAGTACAGAATTTCTTTTTTGAAGTAATTTCTATATAGGAGTAATGTATTCTGGCTCAGAAAGAGCAAAATGAACCGTTCTTAAATGCTTCAAGAAATATATGGTCTCACTCACTCCTCTGATTGCTGCCATTTCTTTTGACTTTGCAGGGTCCCGTGACTGGGAGAGGGGGACAATGTCTCCTGATGAGAAAAATTTAGGGAACAAAAAGAAAACAAAAGCACATTTAATTTAACCCCCAGGCAGTAATGGTAGGTTTAACCCATCCACACTCTCAGACATTTTCTCTATTCTTTTCTGGGGTTCTACCTAGCAAAGCCTCTTCTCATCTCTGAATCCAACGCAGTGGTGCAAAAAAGAAAGACACAGGCAGGCAGCAAAGTGTTTGTGGGGACCCCAGGCCTGCAGAAGAGGCTTTTCATCACAAACAGGATCAAAGCAATGGATGGAATTCTGTAATGACCTTCCAAAGGCGGTAGCACTTACTGAATGTTGAGTCTGATCAAGGAAGCTGTAAGTTCCACTTGCATGAGTTCTTTGAGCAGTTTCCTAGGGAGTAAGAGAAGGGAAGACTTTAGTATGTACTTTAGAATGTATCCTTGAATTGTGTCTGTATCTTTTCTTGTCATAGTAATATCTGGTTAACCTCTAAAATAGGTGCTTGATTATACGGTAAATTTAACAATGACAATGGTGATGATGATGAAAATGATTAACAGCAAATCTTCAAATATATTTTCATAGCATGCTTTCACACTCCAATTAGGAAGGCGTTACTATTTCCTCCACTTCAGAAAAGGAAACTGAGATTCCCACAGCTCAAGTAAGTTGAGCAAAGTATGCATACAGGTAGGGGAGCCTGGATTTGAACCTGGGCAGTTGGGCACCAAGTTTAGAACCATTCTGCTATACTCTTGTCTTACACAGTGAGCCTTTTGTCACAGGATGTGTTCAAGGAAAGATGGGAGGTTGATCTTTCAGAGATATTATTGCGGAATCTCCTGAATTGAGTTAGGCAGAATGAAACCAACTCTAAATTTCCTTTCAATTCTAGAACTCGAAGATTCTATAATGCTCAATCCCGTGAGAGCTAAGGTTCCAAGTGACTTCATTTTGCAATGAATAAAATTGGGATATAAGGTGTCCCATCAACAATAAATTTTATAAACATGGCTACTGTCACCCAATCAGAGGGAGGAAGATTCATTTTTATTAATATTTAAATAAACCAAATATCACCTGAGCTGCAAATGGCCATCATAATATCATATAACTCAGTGAGTAGGGGGAAGAGTCATCTTCAACCAGAAGAATCAAGATTTACTAATAGAGGGACTTCCCTGGTGGTGCAGTGGTTAAAAATCCACCTGCCAATGCAGGGGACACGGGTTCGAGCCCTGGTCCAGGAAGATCACACATGCCGTGGAGCAACTAAGCCTGTGTGCCACAGCTACTGAGCCTGCACTCTAGAGCCTGTGAGCCACAACTACCGAAGCCCGCGTGCCTACAGCCCACGCTCTGCAACAAAAGCCACTGCAATGAGAAGCCTGCGCACCGCAACAAAGAGTAGCCCCCGCTCGCCACAACTAGAGAAAGCCGAGTAGCTCCCGCTCGCCACAACTATAGAAAGCCCGCACACAGCAACGAAGACCCAATGCAGCCAAAAATAAATAAATTAATGAATTAATTTAAAAAAAAGATTTACTAATAAATCTGAAAGATGTATACGGCACCTTGCACCAAAGAGAGTTGGCCCTGACTTGCTTCCTCTCTGGAAGAAACTTAAGTAGCAGAGGTGGGACTGGTTTTCAGTGTTCTAGAATCCTGATCCAGTGCTCTTTCAATTACTCCTGTAAAGTAGGGTTATAACTTATACCCAGACTCAATGCAATTCACAAGTTACAGAGCTCAATTATAAACATTATTGGCAGATACATGTTTAAAAAATACTCTTCCCCTTTTTAATATGCACCATTTTTTTTTTTTTTTTTTTTTTTTTGTGGTACGTGGGCCTCTCACTGTTGTGGCCTCTCCCGTTGAGAAGCACAGGCTCCGGATGAGCAGGCTCAGCGGCCACGGCTCACGGGCCCAGCCGCTCCGCAGCATGTGGGATCTTCCCGGACCGGGGCACGAAGCCGTGTCCCCTGCGTCTGCAGGCGGACTCTCAACCACTGCGCCACCAGGGAAGCCCTGCACCACTTTTTTTTAACTTCACATTTTTTTTAAACTTCACTAGCACTGGTGTTGATAAATTAGAATATCTGATAACATCAAGAGGTTCCAAAATACTGGAAAGAGAGAGACCAGTGGCTGGAGAGGCCTGAGGGTATAGAGAGCTATGAAGCTTGAGGATGGTGGTAACAGTGCTTATCCATCTGTAACCAAGCAGGACCCTATGGGGCCTTCCCAGGATAGACCCCCACCATGTCCTCTGCCTGCTTCTTGTTTGTAGAAAAGCTCTAGTCTTCCAGGTCTCCCCTGAGTCACAAAAGCTTGGCTTAAGAATTAATGTTTGAAAGGTTGTAAACATGTTGGGACAAAAGTAGAGTTGGGCCAGGAGAACTAGAAACAATTTAAACAGTAAATCAATCATATGGCAGCCACAGAATCTTTAGTTCCTCCCTGAAGTACATAGATAATAGTATCTGATGCCCATTCCTGAGTTGTTTTACAGGTACTAAAACCCCCAACAAATGGACAAAGTTAACTACATGATGACCATGAGTATGTAACCCCCAGACCTGCTGGAGCCTGAGAATTGATCATGTTGACCCCTGTGACACCACCCTGTTACCTCAACATCAAACAATCAGAGAATTGTGCATAAGCTGATCACACACCCTGTGACTTCCCTCGCTCATCTTGCCCTTTAAAACTCTTCCCTGAAATCCATAAGGGGAGTTAGGGTTTTTTGAGCATTAGCTGCCCTCCTTGTCTGGTGCCCACAGTGAATGCGGTAATTCCCTTCACCACAGCCTAGTGTCAGTAGATTGGCTTCACTGTGAGTGGGAGAATGGACCAAAGTTTGGTTCAGTGACACATCCATCAATCCAAGCACCTTCCATCCTTCTTTCCTTCATTCAATCCATCCTTCCTTCCTTCCTTTCATCCATCCACATCTCCACTACCTACTAGCTTTGTGACCACAGATAAGTCACTTAACCTTCCTTTGTCTCAATGGGAATAAACATAGTACCTACCTCAATGGATAGAGGTGAGTATTAAAAGTTAATATTTGGGGGCTTCCCTAGTGGTGCAGTGGTTAAGAATCCACCTGCCAACGCAGGGAACAGGGGTTCGATCCCTGGCCCGGGAAGATCCCACATGCTATGGAGCAACTAAGCCCATGCGCCAAAACTACTGAGCCTGCCCTCTAGAGCCCGTGAGCCACAGCTATTGAGTCCACGTGCCACAGATACTGAGGCCTGCGCGCCTAGAGCCTGTGCTCCACGACAAGAGAGGCCACAACAGTGAGATGCCCATGCACCACAACAAAGAGTAGCCCCTGCTCGCTGCAACTAGAGAAAGCCCATGCACAGCAACAAAGACCCAACACAGCCAAAAATAAAAAACAAATAAATAAATAAATTTATTTTTTTAAAAAGTTAATATTTGTAAGGCACTTAGCATTGTGCCTGGTACAAAGTCAATGCTGTTTAAAATTTTATTATTAAGTCTTTTTTAATGCCTAACACTGTCCTCCTGATGCCTACAGTCTAGTGGGGAAGACAGATCTTGGTCAGGGATGCTGGGGGAGGCCTTGCCAAGGAAGTGGCAGTGGGGTTGAGATCTTAATGATGAGAAGAATGCAACCAGAAGAAGTGGAAAGAAGAGTTAGGACAGTTAGGAAATGAATAGTCAAACTGTATGGTTATCTTCTATAAATTCATAGTATGCCTCAGCTGGAGAATTATCTGTGCCCTAAGAATAGAAAGAGCAGTAGTAGTAGATCCTAGGTAGACTGATCACATATCCATAGATATACTTTTTTTTTTTTTTGCGGTACGCGGGCCTCTCACTGCTGTGCCCTCTCCC
>NW_006793838.1:999191-1004268 GCF_000442215.2 Lipotes vexillifer
GGGATCTTCCCGGACCGGGGCACGGACCCGTGTCCCCGGCATCGGCAGGCGGACTCTCAACCACTGCGCCACCAGGGAAGCCCCATAGATATACTTATTATAGGTCCTACAATCAAGTTCAACCTTCTTAACCCCTGCCCCTCCTCCTCTCCAGTTGTTTCCTCCATCCCCTAAGACACTCACTCACATTGAAGATCCAGCTAAATTGAACTACTTTGAAAGACACGTAGCACTATACGCCTCCAACCCTTTGGCCACATCTTCCTTCCAGAGCTCCCCATCACCTGGCCCAATCTGAACTCATTCCTCAAGGTCCACCCAAATGTAAACTTCTCTCTGTGACTTTCATTGACCCATCCAGCTGGACTGATTTTTTTCCAGGTGTCCCATGGCTTTTTGCACATTCCTCTATCTGAACAAGAATCATATACTCTCTCTAAGCCACTGCAGCATTGGCCTGTCCAGGCTGTGGACTCCTGGAGGGCAAGGACAATATTCTATCCAACCCAGTAGCCTTTCCGCCTGGCACAGTGCCCAGCCTCTTAGCAGCTGCTCACCACATTGGAAAGCCTAGGAAGCTCACTGACCCAAAGTGCTACAGCACCAAGGAAGGGCACTGAACTTTACTCCAGAAAGAAGTTTTGTCTGAGCATCATGGCCTTCTATGGTGCTCCCCTACTTGGCATGCAGCTGGTAAGATTAATTTCACATCCATGTCAGCTTCATGCCCACACCTTTGGATCTGTTTTTAATCCAAACTGCAGTAGAAATGAATTTTATACCCCCCCATCCTTTACACTAATAAGAATCTGTCAAATCCTTTAGGTGGATTGTTTTATAAAAACAAAGGCTGAGAACTATTGTTACAAGGTGAGAATAGAAATGGTCATTAGCAATGGCACCAGACAGCAAGGAAAATCTAAGGATCTAGAGTTCCAAAGCAGCGATGTCACTTAAAATGCAACAAAACAAAACTAAGATTGTCCTGAGTTTGTAATTACTCTCACAGACTACCTAAAGGGCAATCTGTGACCAGGGAGAATCTTGGGTCCCAGTGAAATTGGATGGAATTTTCATGGCACTGAGACTATGCACCAGCTAAAGAGCTGTGAGTGAAGGGAACAGAAAGGACGTTGGAACAAAGTCAGGCAGAGCTGCTCACTCCGTGCATTAGCTGCAGTCACCTCAGCACTCCATCCAAATGGATGCACAGACAGAGAACCAATTACTTGCAAGATGCTGAAGTTGATGACCCCTGGGCAGGCAGTGCGTAGTTTAAGCTCCTAACTCGGACTCTCTCAACAGGGCTGGCTACTGCAACGTTTCTACTTCCATAGAATCGGCCACGCACTCTGCTTCATGGATTCCCGCACACGGGTGACCATGATGAGCTGCTGAGATCTCCTGTCTCCACACCTGCCCCTCTCAGCCCCCCACGGAGCAGGCAGAGCAATCTTTCCAAGCTACGAATGCACCCACATTACTTGATGGTTTCAACCCTAGGTGGATGGCTGCCCATTCCGTTGAGGACAAAGCTCACACCGGTGGGGGACACAGGCTGACACCCCACATGGTGTGCTCCTGGCCACAGCCTCAGCCTTGTTTGTTTGTTAGTTAGTGAGCAGTCACACCCTCCCTCCAGACCCCTTGTGTTACCAGCCCCAGGGACCTGCCAGTTCTGTGTCACATCTTACTCCCCACCAGCCACAGGGATGCTTTGTAGGCTGTGTCTTTGACCTGGGATGCTCTTAACACCCAATTAACTCTCATCGTTACTTCCTCATGGAAACCTCGGCCACACGGTCTCACGAGCCCATTGTCTTTCCTTCATAGTGCATCTCACAGCTGTCACTTCACAGTCAGCTGAAAATGCTCTAATTCAAGTCCGCCTGTGTCACCAGCACGCCGGCTCCACGAGGGCAGGGAACACGTGTGTCTGCTCACCGTTTTAACTCTACCTCTGACCACACTGCAGTGGATATGGAAGGCATATGATAGTACTTGCTGAAGGAAGGATGAAAGTGAGGGAGGGAGAGGGGAGAGAAGAGAGGAAGGGAGGGAGGGAGGGGGGAGGGGGGGAGGCAGGCTTTCTCACCCTGTGGCTAACTTTAGACACACTTCCGGTGTCTACCAGCTTCTCTAAGAGTTACTTCCCTCCCCCACCTCATCTCCGCCTAGCTCAGTCCAGAAATCAGGTCTGAGGTACCTGACCCTTGGTTCCCTTAGGGCTGTGTTGAGTAGGGATGAAATGTCACCTGATCCAAGTTCAATATCCTTCTGGGAATTTGCACAGCGCTGCGAAGTTTCCACCGGCTCCCAGAACTGAGAACTCGCTTATTGTGGGGTCACTGTTCCCTGCCACGTACTCAGCAAGAAGGGAAGCAGCCACGCTCTGGAGCAGGAAGAACTGAGCAGAGAGGCAAAGAGGCAAGAGCGCAGGGGCCCCGAGGCAGAGGGCTCTGAGTGGGCGTGAGGGCTGCCTCGTTGACAGATGACCCAGCTGCTCAGGATGCCTGACCCTCCTGGTACTGACCCGCACCTCCTGACTCTCAAGGCTGAGACTCACTTCTGGGTTGCGTAATGAATGTCCCCGTTTTTTGAGCTATTTTGAGTGGGTCTCTGTTACTTGCCAACAAAAGAGTCACGTGTCTCAAAGGGTGGCATCTCCCCCAGCTGGGAGGCTTCTCCGCCAGCTCTGCCTTCAAATACGCCCCCTGTATCTTGACCACATCGGTGATCATGACCACGTGCGCTCTCTCCAAGCTTCTCAGCCGCCCCTGACCTTATTTGGGTGTCTGGAGCTTAACTGTTCTTAAAGGGGCCCTGAAGCCGCATCAGCACAGAGTAATGCAGCTGGTACCATAGGGGCTTAATAACGTGGGATCTGGCAATGGTGGAGCGTGGAGGGGCAGGCGCCAGTCACTCCTGGGATGGGAGGCAAGCGGGCCAGAATGGGAAGTGCATGGCAGCTTCCTTAGGGTGGAGATGGTGACCCTCCCCAAGGGAATCCAGTGACTCTCAGCTATAAGACATGAGTCTGCTGACCACTGGCCGCCACTGCAGTAGTGATCTGCCCAGCCATGCTCGGCCATGCAAATGATTTGCCGTGTCCCTGGATTCGCTGCAGGATCTAAGCACCTGAGCTCCAGACTCAAGACCAATGCATCATTTTACTGTGAACTTGCGGTTTGTTTTCTAAGGGGTGCCGTGGGTTAAAGCACCATCTCCCACTGTGATCACGCATGAGCACCCATGCAGCAAGGCCGGCATGGGACACTCTTTGAGCGGATTGTCCCGCACCATCTCTGCTTGCATCTTGCCCCGTTCCCACATCCGATGCCTGGTCTGTATTGAGTATTTTCCCCCAAAGGTCCTCTTCTTCCCCTCTTGCCTTTGTTGAACGTAAGTGACTGAGCTGAACAAGAACAAAGGCCAACAGCCAATAGTTCTAAGCTAAAATGGAAGCCTCACCCCACTCCAACCTCACCAGCCTTTGGCCTGGCTGGTTCCCTTGCCTGGGAGTCTGTTCTCTTTTCGTCTGCCTGGGGAACAGGGACCTAGTCTTCACATCCTTGGGGTGCCCTTGCCAAGCACAGCGAAGAGCTCCCACCTCCCTGCTCTCAGAATTCCACTGGTACCTCTGAGCACTCGTGGCTCGCAGACATTAGTGGCTTTATCTGTCCTCTCCATTGGGTCATCAGCACTTTACAGCCCCAGGCCATACTTGACCTTATTCATGAATGATGGTACTATAGCCATTTGGGACACAGACTCGGGTTCGAAATCAGTTCTCCCACTCACTTAGCAATGTGATTTTGGGCAAGCTGCTTGACCTCTCTGAGCCTCTGTTTTCTTACCTATCGAATGGGAATAATAATGCCCTGCTCCTTGGAGGGCTGGTGTGAGGATTACACGATCTAACTACCTGGCATGGCTAGTCAATACGTGTTCATCATGCCAGACGCCCAACAATGATGCCTGCTTGGTCAACAACAGTCCTCCCAATAAACAAAGTCGAAACATGCTTTGCAAAATGTTGCCAAGTATGTAAGATTATCCAGGTGACTCTGACAGCAGAGCCCAGGTAGACCACTGGCCAACACAGCAGCTGGCACATAGTAGGCGTCATTTAAGAATTCCCAAACTAAAGAATCAATGGGGCTCTTCCCTTACTGATGAAATACAATTGCAGCTGCTGCTCCAAGGCTTATATTTGACTTGTCATACTGTTTAAATGCAATAAGCATCAATTAGTCTGCCTGCTGCATTTAATTTGGCTGCACTCACCCTGTCCAGTTAGGGCTCAGGTATAGTATCGGTGGCTGCTCCGTGGGAAGATGCTTCCCGGTCTCCCTCCCCAGGGAAGCAAACTTCCCCCTAAAGCTCCAGGGACCTTTGAGAGACTAACGATATTACACCCTATACGCCACCCCGCTTTGAGGCTTATTGTTGGTGTGTTTAATTTCCTGTCTTGGCATTACAGGAGATTTCTAATGTTTGGGCTGTAGGGTATGTTCTGATTAAAAATAATCCTCCCAATTATGGGCTGGCATGAGCCTCCTGTCACATGCACTCTGCCACCAGCCTCTGCTTCCCTGTCAGCAATAATTGTGTCTGCACTGCCTAACCGTAAATGAAAACCCAAGGGGCACGTTTGGGTCCCAGGTTCCTGGGCCGCACAGGATCTTTTAATTTGCACTGTCTGTCAGAAAGATGCTTCCGTGTGTACTCCAAAGAAATCCTCAGACTCTCAGAATCAAGGCCAGAAAGAGCAAAGGTACCACAGCCTTCTTGGAGAAACTGTATTTGAACCTGCCAGAGATAACAGGGTGTAAGGCAACGAGGCGCTTTTTATTCTGCTCCAAACTTTAGCTAGACTCGGTATGAAACAGGGAAGCTGAACTCTAGGGAAATTTCAAGGTGTATTTGTATTATTTTTTTTCCACCAAGTACATAAGACAGGACATTGCATTCAAAGCATGCGAAAGCAACTCTGTGAAAGGAAATATACACATGAGACCTGATTATTTCAATCTCTATAAAATTAAAACTTTCTGGGTGTAGAGTGAGGGAAAGA
>NW_006793838.1:1004343-1011594 GCF_000442215.2 Lipotes vexillifer
TGGGAAATATCACCAGGTTCTTCTTGGGTAAGCAGAGAGGAGCTGTCCCTGTGGCCAGGCCCAGAACAGGCAGTTGAAATATGGTGCGGAGTCAAAACAGTGTCACTTAAGAGGCGTTATTGAGCAAAGGTTTGTTTAGGAGTAAGGAAGAGGGGGATGTTGTGTTGTGTCTCTGCACCCACATCCCTTTTTCTAAGAAGGGCACCTGCCCAGGAATGGGGGTGTCTCATCTCTCTCCCACTCACCTTCTTTCTCCCTGGACAGATGTTTGGAAGAGGGCAAGGCCTGACTCTGGGATGGGCATTAGGACACTTATCTTAGGATTTTACAACCTGGACATGAGGGCAACATGCTGCTGTCAGCTCATGGACACGGCACTTGGATGGTGACACAGACTGAGGGCCAGGGCACCTTTTGGGAGAAGTGATGGGGGACAAGGAGACGGCACAGCAGGGCAAGTCCACCCTTGGAAAGCAAGGAGAACGGAGCCGATGCAGAGGGGAGCAGAGGGCCCCACCCAGAGCTCTCCACTCGCCACCTGGGTTCCAGATAACCTTTGTGTCTCTCTGCCTTCACTGCTGATGCCTCACTGAACATCCTACACTGAGGATGAGCACGAGATACTGGGGTGCCTTCCTGAGAAAGTGCCCCTCTGGCCGAGCCTATGGTGGGTGGGTTTCTGTCGCTTACGGCTCATGTTTTGGTGACTGAGTGATCAGGGCGAGACCTATTCAGGACCACACAGGCAGGCTGTGCAAGACCAGGCAACTGTGCCACTGAAGCTTGCCCTGTGGACCAGATGGACCGTGGGTCTCATCCAACACATAGCCTGTTTATGTAAAAAAGTTTTATTGGGATACAACCACGCTCCTTTATCTGTGTATTATCCATGGCTGTGTTCACGCGGTAAGAGAACTGACTAGTCGTGAAAGACTCTTTGACTCACAGACCCCCAAATATTTACTGCTTGGCCCTTTATGGAGAAAGATTGCCACCCTTGATATAGAAGCTTACACAGATTCACATACACGTTCACAAAGATCTAAATAAGTAAATATATGAATAATAATAATAAATAGTAATACTGCTATGATCATTATCCAGTACTAAGCATTTACCACTTACCAGGCATTTTACTTACAAAACACCCCTCCCGGGCACAACATCCATTATTTCCCTTTTTATGATGATGAACTTGACATTTAAGAATCTGAAAGAAATTGCCCCAGGTCTTACCGCTAGTAATCAGCAAAGCCACGATCCAAATCCAGTTCTGTGTGGCTGCAAAATTCATACTTTTAACCAATATTTGGTATACCTATCAGTTTTTTAAAAGTAGAGAAATTGGGCCTCCCTGGTGGCGCAGTGGTTGAGAGTCCGCCTGCCGATGCAGGGGACGCGGGTTCGTGCCCCGGTCCGGGAAGATCCCACGTGCCGCAGAGCGGCTGGGCCCGTGAGCCATGGCCGCTGAGCCTGCGCGTCCGGAGCCTGTGCTCCGCAACGGGAGAGGCCACAAGAGTGAGAGGCCCGGGTACTGCAACAAATAAATAAATAAAAAGTAAAAGTAGAGAAATTGCCCAGTATGGCTTTTTTGGCAGGGCCTTGAGGCTCATTTCTAGCAGGAGGAGAAAAAGTGTGACCATCAGCTTCGTGGAGCAGCTTCCTACCATGAACCTAGAGAATTCCACATTTCCACCCTTTAAAGGGGACTGTGGGCCACGAGGTTTCTTAGAGGTCCTGGAGGGGAGGATGGGCAAAGTAAACCAGAGACAGGAATGATTTCTAATTCCTGCAGACAGACTCAGGTTGAACGATAAAAGGCTAGCAGAAATGGATGGGGACTGCAAGCTGATTATTGGCATCACACAAAATTGTCTGGGAGACAAAAATGTTCCTTCCCATCACAGCACCAACAGCCAGTGAGTTCATTCCACCAAGAGGAATGAGGCTTCTCAGCAAATGTTCACCAGTTCACATGAACTGAGTTTAACCCAAATCCATCAGTGTCTGGAGCTGGCCTGGTACCTACTTGGTATCAAGGAGACCAAAGGATCTCATCCATGTACAAACCACCGAACCTCACACATAAAAGACTCGAGATGGACAGAGAGGACGAACGTCTGCAGAAATTTGATACAGAAAAAACCCTGCTACTTCAAAGGCGTGAAAACTGATTAGAGAGAGGGCTCAGTGTCACCTGCAACTCGCCAGGCTCCAGGAGCAGGGCTCAGAGAGAAAGGAGACCGTGCCCTTGTGGTTTCTACCCTGTGTGGTTTCAACTCTCAGCTCAAATATCGTTTCCTTGGCAAAGCCTCCTCCATCTGTCTCTCCAGCAGATCTAGGACCGGCTCCCTTATCGTCACTTATAACTCACACAGCAAAACACAACCGTTTGATCAGCATCTGCCTTTCCTGCTCCACTGAATACTCCACGAGGACTCAGACACGGAAGGTTTTGTCCCCTACTGAGGACCTTCCTCTGCACCTAACACAGCGTCTGGACCAAAGCTGGTGCTCATTAAATATCTGTGGGATGGATGAATGAATGAGTGGATAATTCTAGAATGAAATCACGTTCTCCTCTGGCATTGCAAGGGTCTCCATCTGAGACCCAGGGGTTCTTCACTAACTCATCACATCACTGAAAGCTGTTTCTTTAAGCCCAATTTCCCCATAGATCCCATATTCAGCTTCTGACGGGTCACTAGAGGACCCATGACAATATGTGAAGAGACCAGTGTATGCATGAAGGAAGGGTTTTGACGTTGAGACTCTTCCTCACCTGGGTATAAATCCCGGCTTCAGCACTTCCTAGCTGTGTGACCTTGAGTAAATTACTTTACATTTCTGGGCCTCAGTTCCCTCGTGGATAAGGTGGAAATGACAATGACTCTTTGCAGATTCTTTCAATGATTCAATGAGGTAACATAGGGAAAGGGTTTAGAGTGTAATTACACGGGGTGTTCAAAGAGCTGTACCTACTGTAATCATACTCAAGTCCCCCTCCCAAGCTGAAGATGATCTTAAAGAAGTAAAGTGATATAAAATATTGTAACTTAAAGAAACTCAGTAACTATCGACTTGAGACAAATAGAGACATACGTATGTGACTGTATATCAAGACAATAATAATAACAGGAGAACAGTAGTAATAATAATAGGAAAGAAGAGGAGAAGCAGCAGTATCCAACGCTCCCTCTGAGCCTTGCACCGTGATGAGCAATCTGCACGCCGCATCCCACTGCATTCCCACGACACCCCTATGCTGTGGGCATCATTATTTCTAATTTTCAGATGAAGTGTGATACTCAGAGAGCTTAAGAATTTGTGCAAGTTCCCATGGAGAAATTAGAACTTCAACCCTGATCTGAATGGCAATTATGCTGTATCTGCTCTCAGAGAGAATGTTCCCCATTCCAAGCAAACATCATCGCTTGCTGGTGATGGCTCAGGACCTGGGCGGGGGGTGGGGGTGTGGGTGACGTCACAGAGACGGTGATATGCTTTTACAAGAGAGGAGCTTAGATGGGCCAGGATGCCACGATCAGCTCTCACTCACAGAAGGAGCTTCAGCACAATGGACCATGCCCTCCCCACCAATCCACATCGGTTACTTTCCATCTTCTCACTAAATTCTGTTGATCTTTGTCATTGGAGAGAGAGATTGTGCAGGTACAAGCAAAGGGCTTACAAAGGGAGGCCTCTCAGACATAGTGATTCTAAGTAGCAGTCTCTCCCCCTGAGCGGCAACCACTGCTCCCCAGCCTTTGGAGTCCCATCAGACATATGGCACCACGAGAAAGATCCTCCCATGATTCGAATGGGCCTCCGTCCAAGACACCTGGTAGGTTGCGGGGTGCGGGGGGATCCATGAACCATGGATGTAAAATGGAGAAAGGATATAGGAATCAGAAAGCTCACAAGAGGCTGAGATACAAACAGATTTACAGAGCTGGGGTACGAAGCACGTCATTGGGAATGCATGACACTTTTGTTCATTAATCACCTTTTATTTTGAATCTGTTTCTCAGTGAAAAGTAGCCCTCCGTTTCTATTATCATGATTAATGTGTCAACAATACACAACCCTAACCGCTGCATAAACCAGCCTGTCGTGGAGAAGGGGGGAAAAGAGACCCAAAAACCGAAACCAAAACAAAAGATAAGGAAAAAACCCTTAGTACATGGTGTGATATATTTGCTCAGATAACTCCTTTATTTACACCGCTGAGAACACTTTATTTTTGAGCTCATAACTCATTGCTCTATAAAAGAAAAGCACGTACTTCGACATGGAGCAAGAACATGTACCATAAAGAAAATCCATCCTCTTCTCTGTAAGTCTCAATTTAAAAAAAAAAAAATTCTATTTAATATGTGTTGGACTCTAGAGCGCCTTATTACCTTATTTAATGCAGACCAGGGGAGATGTCTCAGAATAAAAATGGCACTAACATGATAGGCACAAGGCTGTGAAATGTGGACATCATATTTTCTTCAGTGAGATAATCAGCTTACGAGAATTCGTTTCAACCTAAGAAAGGTCTCACAACTACACTGAAAATTCAAGCTGGTCTCATCATCTCCAGAATATAATCTCAAGGAAATAGTAAAACTATCAAGGCAAGCTTGGCGCAGTTATCTTTACGTATAAGAACAGTAAGCATCAGATCACAACAGAATCACTGTGGCAGGGTCTGCTCCCAAGTCTGGGAGAGACCTCTATGTAAAATACATCACATGCCTTTGCTGATAATACGGTTAATTTATTTTTTTTCTAGTGCTGAGAGTACTTTTCAAAGATGCACTGCTACCTTCTTTCCATCTAAAAATCCCTCCTAAATTTGGTATTCTGAAAAACACAAGGCTTAAAAAAATTGTTTCCTAAAGTAGTCACTAACAGGGTTTTAATCCCATCCTTGCTATTAACTAGCTGTTTGGCCTTGATTAGTTTACTTAAACTCTGAGCCTCAGTTTCCTCATATGCAAAAGAAAGGGTTTGGACCTTCATGATTTTAATTGCTCTTTTAATTTCTCCAGATGAGCTGGTTCACGTGCATTCTCATGAGAAGGAAAATGAATGAGTGCGTCAGCAAAGACACCCTACAAGTGCATGTAAGTCTTTAGAGAACAGACTTTTGGTTACCAAGGGGGAGGGGGGTGGGAGAGGGATGGAGTGGGAGTTTGGGATTAGCAGAGGCAAACTAGTATATGTAGAATGGATAAACAACAAGGTCTTACTGTATAGCACAGGGAACTACATTCAGTATCCTGTGATAAACCCTAATGGAAAAGAATATAAAAAAAGAATGTATATATATGTATACCTGAATCACTTTGCTGTACAGCAGAAATGAACACAACATTTAAATCAACTATATTTCAATTTTTAAAAAGCGTAAGTCTCAACAGGAGTCGATAGCAAGATAAAATATACTGCGAGTACCTCTTCGTATGAAACTCCCCACCCCACACAAATTAAACAAAAATAGAGAAAACACATCTAGTCAGAAGGAAATGTCTAATTTTAAAAGAAATGCAATGGATTTCTGAAGATACAAGAAAAGTCCCCACAGCCAAGCCTTCACAGCAAAGCACCACCAAGCCACGTGGCACAATGTTACAGAAAAACAAAGACAATGAAATGAAGGAAAAATAGCCAGGCAGAAAGGTGGATCACTACAGCACTCAGCATCTCCATGAGGGAAAAGGGGATGTCATGAAACCAGACCGAAGTCATGAAAAGTTTGGTAAATGTTCCGAGGGCCACATCAGGTCATCATCTAAAGTTATGTGTTTAATGTGAGACCTTATCCAAACTTGTTTTGGGTGATATTTTCTTTACAGCATGATTTCAAGTAAGTGATAAATATTGTAGACTCAGCCACAAGAGATATAGGACAAAATATTCAAGACAAAAATATCTGCTTCTCTGATTTTCGTCATGAGAGAAAATAACTTTTTTTTTTTTTTTTTTTTTGCGGTACGCGGGCCTCTCACCGTCGTGGCCTCTCCCATTGCGGAGCACAGGCTCCGGATGCGCAGGCTCAGCGGCCAGGGCTCACGGGCCCAGCCGCTCCGCGGCACATGGGATCTTCCAGGACCGGGGCACGAACCCGTGTCCCCTGCATCGGCAGGCGGACTCTCAACCACTGCACCACCAGGGAAGCCTGAAAATAACATTTAATGGCAAGAGCTCAAGACCTAAAGTAAGCAAAACTTGGGTTCTAGTTTTCCTCTGTGTCTGACACTGGGACATTTACGGACCGCTCTGAACCTCAGCATCTTCCTCTGGCATGTGGTGAGCAGCACCTACACCAGAGGACTTGTCTGAAGACTGAAGGAAATAATGCCTGTAAAACACTTCACAAAATGCTTGCACACACGTACCACTTTGATAAATGCGAGCAACTTCTGTTATGTGAAGCCTCATGTTTTGGGCTCAGATGGAGCATTTATAGACCATTTACTATAAGTTCCAGACACTCTTCTAAACTTTCTCTGTAATATTTTCTTATTGAAGAATCTTCACAACAACAGTCATGAGTTACTTTTACTCACTTCACAGAGCAATGCTCCAACTTACCCTAAAATGGTTCAACCTTTCACAAAAATTAGAAAAGGATCATATTAAGACAGGTACTTGCTTTAATAAGGTCTGTATCATTTAGTAAGAAAATAGTCCTTAATCCTAAAGCAAACCCCCAGCCAGGAAAAAATGGTTCACTTAATTTCCACCCATGGTCCATATTCTTCTAGACCATGTGACAGCCATCAAAATACAGCATTCATACATACGAAACTCCTGGTAATTCCACATGGCTTTAGAGTCTGGGTGAGCAGAATTTCCTTCAGATTTAAAATATGTAGGCATCTTAAGTCTACAACTTGAAGAAGCAAAAGGGAAAAAAAAAAAATCTACATTCCAAAAGTTTCCAGCTTCTATTTCTAATCCTCAAGGATTTTTTCAGTGACAATTCAGAGGAAGTAAATGTTTTTAAAGGGAACATAATGTAAGTTATTTTTATTCATTTGAATGTGTGCATCCACTCATTAATCCATTCGGCATTTGCTGAGCTCCCGCTTTGTGAAAACCATCAAAGCATGGGGCCAGGTACAGTTCGGGATTCGGAGATGAATGTGATGCTCCATTTTCTAAACGAGCTCACATTAATAACAGCTGATAGAAAGCAACAGCAAAACCAGGTTCCAAGCAGAGCAAGGGTAGAGGGACATGTTCTGACTCGGGGGG
>NW_006793838.1:1011604-1025467 GCF_000442215.2 Lipotes vexillifer
ACAACTGAGATGACTCACGGAGAATAATTAGGTTTTGTTTATTCTGCGGTCAGACAAGGGGAGCCTGAAGAACTGGAAATACTGCAGTTTAAACAGAGCGTTTGGCTCCCCAGGTGGAGGCATGGCACTCCACGGTGTCCTGGGGGGATCCTGAGCAATCTTCAGGACCCAGAATGAATGTGGGAAGGTTAGTGAGGGGAGTGATCCTGCAAAGGTGAGACTAGATGGAGGAGGCTTCACTGGATGTACCTAATAACAGCACCAATGTAAGGAACACTTACTACGTGCCAGGCACTGTGCCTAATGCTTTACACAGATGAACAGAGGGCGGAGTCTCCCCAGTAAACCTGTGAAGTAGGAGCTTCTAACACCAGCTTCACAGCTGAGGAAACCGAGCTCAGGGGGTTACGAAAGACACCTGAGTGATATAACGGGGAGCTGTGCCCTTAAATGAAACCCATCAGACCCCAAAGGCCAGGCTCTAGGCCACTGTAAATAAATGAGTTTAGGCTTCAACTGGTAGGCATGAAGGATCCATGAAGGATGTCTGAGGAAGAGTAGGACATATTCTGACCTGTATTTTTAGGAGAATAACTGGCCACGCAGTACAGAAAGGGCTGGAAGTGAGAAGATGGAGATAGAGGCTCAGGGAGCTACTGGAAAATGCAGTCTCTGAAACCACTTTATCTGGCCTTTTATTTCTGCCTCACCATTGGCTGGCTTTGTGACTTAGGGCAGGTTACTCAACTTCTCTGAGCCTCAAGGTCTCCATCTGTAATATGGGAATCGTAGTAATACCACTCATCTCAAGAAGACTGTTTTGAGAAATAAATGAATTAATGTATTTAGAGTCTTTAGATCTGCCTTGTTAATTGAAGCCACTTAAGAACGATGTTAATTAGTTTATCATCTCCTTAAAAAAAAAGACACACTGAAAGGGAAAAAGAAAAAATGATCAGCCCACTCAGTTGAGTCCCTGGGGACGTCAAACGCTTCAGGCACTTGCATTTTCTTCTTTGCGTTGTTAGTAGTCAGCTTGACCCTCCCTTTTGAAGCTCCCACCACCTACGCCATCCCCCAGGAAGCTTCCAGATCAGACTGTGGGTTGCAAAGGCTCCTTACCTGGGCACAAAGACAGGGTATCAGAGGCGAAGACCAAGACAACAGGGGGATGGGTCAAGGTCCCTGTAGTCTCTTCCATCCGCTACTACCAATTCCATCATGTGCCCTCCCAGTGAAACTCTTTGGCCTCTTAAGTGCCAAATTACTGTGTGTGGGATGCCTGGTCACCCAGGAACCAAAACAGACTGTAATTCCAAATTTTCCATGAACACCCAAAGGGCAATGTGATACATTTAAACATCACACTGTATTTGCATCCAACAAATATGTGAACGCACCATGATTTGTTTCATTTCCAGGGATAACCTTTGGGAAATGCTCTCCTGAGATGGCTGGCTTGTCATTCTCGAACCCTGCTTGGTACATTAGCACTAAAGGTCTCTTTACTTTTTAATAAGCACTGTTGCCGACCCAGAAAAAAGGTCTTGGTGAATCACATGCGTGTGCTATATTAACTGAACCCGTCAGGTTCTGCTTAGCAAAAGGCAAAGTTCAGATACTTTGCAGCTGCATTGAACTTGATTTGAAAAGGAATCATCAAGCCTCGGCAGCTGTTACACTCCAATTATTCTGAAAACCTAAAGACAAAATAAAAATTTGTCCACTAAATTGATCATTGTTTTCGACCTCTCAGGGATACACGATTTACGTGTGGTACATACAAATGGGAGGCGT
Organism: Lipotes vexillifer; assembly: GCF_000442215.2. NCBI lineage: Eukaryota > Metazoa > Chordata > Mammalia > Artiodactyla > Lipotidae > Lipotes > Lipotes vexillifer. The sequence continues at coordinate 1,013,402 of NW_006793838.1, forward strand.
GTGGGGAGCTCTGGGTGCTACTCTGAGTTCCGTTAGCGGGATGGAAAATGATAGCAGGTGATGGCTTATGTTGAGGACGCTGTGCCGGAGAACTGAGCTAATAAACGCTAATATCATTCTCATTTTACAGATGAGGAAACCAAGGTTCACAGAAGTTTTGTAACATGCCCAAGACCACCACAATTGTAAGGTCACCAGTAAGTGGTGAGGCTGGAATTTAAGCCACCATCTGACAGCAGGTCCATGGATGTCACCCTGTGCTCTGTTAGCAGTCACGCATTTGTGGTCTCCCGCTAGATGGCGAGCTTACGGCACTCTAATCGCTAACATTTAGTGCCTGGCAGTGTGCTAAGCATTCTTAAAATATCATCTCCCCTGATCGCTACATTGATCTACGAGGCAGGAACTGCTTTAATATCCATTTTCCGGATAAGCAATGTGAGGCTTTGAAGAAAAAGGTCACCCAGGTTTTTTTAGTGATAAAGCTAGGATTCTGCTTCCAGAACCAAACCTTTGCCCTCTTTCTTATTTGACTACCTAGCGCTGAACTTGGCACCAAGCTGACAACCAGTGATTGATGACTGGATGAGTGGATAAATGACTAGATCCGTGGAGGGGATCTCTGTGAAGTCGGGTGGAACCTTCACCTCCATACCCACGGCATCTTGCAAGGTGCCCAGCACACAACAGGTTGCTCAATAAATGTCTGTGCAAAGAATGACTGCTGCTATGACTCAATGCATGTGAACCCAGGGCTGATTCCTTTGCAGAAGAGGGAGAGATGTTTGATGATTATCTCCTCAGCGAAGCCTTTTCATTCCCTTCCTGCCCTCCATGATAACCACACAGAAATGTGCAAAGAAAATGGTCATGTTACATCTGGTGTCCTGCTGGATTAGCTTGTGGCCTGGGGGACATGACTGGCGCCAAGGATCATAATCCTTCACTCCCTATCTCTTTGCAAACAAAACTGACAAAATGCTCCCAGGGCTCTGAAGTAACCTTCACATTTGTGAACAGCTGGCTCTACACGCTTTTCTCCCGAGTGGGTGTCCCTCTTCCCTCCTCATCTCAGGAAAGAGGCCAGATGCAGGTACTGGTCCCCTCAGCATCATGCACTGTACCAGCAGCTTCACCCCAGTTAATGTGACACGTGCGAAATGAGCCCGCTTATCAATGAGGAGAGTGCCCAGCTGCTTTTAGGGAGGTGGAAGGGACCTGCTGGTCGCTGCAAATCTCTCACCGGTGCATTGGAGTTTGACACTTAATATTCAAACCCAGCTACAGGCTATGTACTCAGAGGATAAAACTCGGTAATAGCACACAGACTGATGGGCTGAGCATACAAACCTCCAGTGTAAAGACTCACTTAAGGGCTTTCTGCCGCAAATGGAGCCAGAGGAGAGACAGAAAAAGAGAGAGAGAGAGAGACTGGAAAGAGCAGAGTCATGGTGAAAACAAGGCAGAATCAGCATGAAAATTCCCCAGTGCAATACAGCAATTTGATGGTGGTGGTGCTAGTGGGGCTTAGAAGAAACAAAATAACTAAACAAAAATGTATATTGCTTAACAGTCTTAAATGATAGGGAATAACTTAAAAATACAGCACAATAGCTCATAATTCTGCTTCAGTTCACCATATTCTATGCTCATTATTTTCCCCATCAGGGACTCAAAATAAGAGGAACATTTCTGGAATTACACATCATCACAGAGAGACGTGCAAAAGGACAGTCTGGTACTTATGTGCCAATTGCCAAAACACAATTTTCCAACATGCATTAACCTAAGACGTCTCTACCCTGTCTAGCTAATTTGATAGCCTCTACAGAATCTCACAGAGGGCTTAGCATGAAGTAGGCGCTTAGTCATTGCTGATGGATTAGACTTACTCTACCAGCAGGCGCATTCATACCTAGTTTTGCCTGTTTTATAGAAATTCTGAACTAAGCCCGTTTACTCCAAATCAGAGACCACAACTTGAAGTCGATGGGTCTCAATGGCCCATCTGTGTATAACGCTGGACCACTCACCATTTAAAATAGCTTACGAAAAAAGTTGCTGACGCTTAAAAACCAACATTAAATATCTAGAATTCTGACTCACTTGGTAAACCGCAATATCCAACCGCACTGAGACCATGTTTTGCATGGCAAGAATCCCGTGAGCTGAGTAGCTGCTGCTTCCTTTAGAAAAGGTGTGTGCTCTCCCCAGCCTCCACCCATCTCAACTGCCTCGAGCCATGTCACTCGTATGGGTTACCTGCTGGGCTCTCCATAGGCATTTGGGTTTCTGATGTCTGGTTTAACTATTTAGAGTGTAAGGCAAACATTCTAGCTTCATTTTATTCACTGAAATGCTTTTCCTTCACTCTTAGGGTAAAAATTTATGCAATTCTTCCTTTTGCCCACATCCCCCCTGCCTGGAATTTTGAGATGGTACAAACCCATGCAGGTGTATTGGCCACAAGAAGGGAATAAAAGGTTGACTCTGATGACATTCCAAGTAGTAAGGCAGATTTTCCCTTCTTGCTTTCATTATAATTGCAGGAATCTTCCAAAGGGGGAGAGATCTCATCCAACACACTGAGCTTTGAAAACCGTAGCTGTGATGATCCCATCACTCACTCGTACATACGACTTGCAGTCAGCAGCCCCCCACAGCCTGCAGAATGCTAGGAAATTCCTCAGCATCACATCTACAGAACAAACGGACCTTTCTCATGGCTCTAGACTTGTCTCTTGACCACCTCATGCTGTCCACTACCACCCAGCTGCCACATCTCCTAGGTCTTCCCCTGGTATGTCTTACTTCCTCTGGTATCTAAGGTTTTACTCATCCTTTTTCCTTTGGCTGGAATCCCATTCCTTGACCCTCAGTGGAGGAAAACCACACCCATGCTTCAAGGTCCAATTCAAATATCATTTCCCAAGTGGAGTTGGAAGTGTCTCTTCCCAGCCCATGGAGGCTAAACTAGCCTCTTTTCCCTTGGATTTCTACGATCCTATATTCACATGCCCCCACTAAGATAATGGTGTATCTAAGTTATCTCAGAGTGATTTATCTCATAGATATTTGTTGCTTGCCTCTCTCCAAACCTAGACTGTGAGCTTCTTGAAGGGAGGAAATTATTCCACTTTGTGCTCTGAGAGCTTATCAAAGGACCTGGTCAACACATATTTAAAGCAGAAAATGATGAGCCCAGACAGAGTCATAAGGATGCCCGGAAGAGGGAGAGCTTACTTAAATCATGCTAGGGAGAATCAGCACAGTCTCTTGGGAGACGTAAGTTTTGAGGGGGTGTCTGGTGTAGAACTAAGAATGTAGACTTTGAAGCCAGAGTGCCTGAGTTTAAATTCCAGCTCCAATACCTTCTGGATATGTAAAGCGTATTAATATTTGAGCTGGATTATGAAGGGTAGGTATGATTTAGACATGAAGGGAGACATCCCCCAGGTGGGGGAAAAAGCATAAATAAAGTCAGGGAGGAAGAGAATTGTAGGAGCCCAGAGTCAACCACGTTGTAACCTTCAGTATGTCACTGTGTGTAGTGGAGAACAGGTTGAAACAGGCTGGAGCCGCATCAAAAAGGACTTTGAATGTCAGTCTAGAATTTTTTTGAACTGTGTTTTGTAAGAAATAGAGAACTGGAGTGTTCACGGATGCAGCTCCCAAGCTGAGGTTTGGTTAACTATTTACTTCAGGCAAGTCTTTTCCTACCCACATCTGGAGAACAGCAAAGCTGGTAACAGGGAGGTGTGAAGTCATGAGGCATGGACAGTTCAGTGACTTTTTGACAGTGTGCCAATAAGACCACTCATCTGGAAGGGGCAAAAAATCAGTCTGAGTGTAGAAACTTCCTGGGATGAAACACAAATGGATGAGAAGAGATCCCCTCTCCAAATCATTCTGTTGGTTTCTTTGAGACATTATCTAAAATTCTACAAGAAAAAGCAGGACTTAAGGCCAGTAGAAACATGGATATTAACAGGTTGGTTTTAATGTTTGAATATCTCTGTTTGACACTGGATTACTGAGCAATTTTAATTTCTTGGTAAATTCTCAGAGCTACCTCCCACCAAAGAAAAATTCACACATAATCAGATTTTCTTTAAAAAAAATTTTTTTGAAACTGTTTCCTCCCATGAGAAGCCGCTAGAGTTATTCCTACCAGATTATTCTATGCAATGCTTCATTGGAAAAATACCAATTTCTTTATTAACTGCACCTTCCTTACTTTAATGCCAGAGTTCAAAGGCACACCAGGATTCACTGATACTGGTCATAAAGAAAAAGACGTTCTAGGGATTTCCCCAGTAGCGCAGTGGTTGAGAATACGCCTGCCAATGCAGGGGACATGAGTTCGATCCTTGGTCTGGGAAGATTCCACATACCACGGAGCAACTAAGCCCGTGCACCTAACTACTGAGCCTGCGCTCTAGAGCCCGCGAGCCACAAGTGCTGAAGCCCATGTGCCACAACTACTGAGGCCCGTGCATCTAGGGCCCGTGCTCCTCAACAAGAGAAGCCACTGCAACGAGAAGCCCATGCACCACAACGAAGAGTAGCCCCCGCTCGCCGCAACTAAAGAAAGCCCACGCGCAGCAACAGAGACCCAACACAGCCAAAAATAAATAAATTAAATAAATTTATACAAAAAAAGAAAAAGACATTCTTTTACCCTATACAGTTTAGATCTGAACTGAACACACACACACACACACACACACACACACACCCCAACAGGAAGTCTTTAGTTTTTAGGAGATCCTAAACTTTAGGAGGGGAAAAAAAAGTGAATAAGGGAGAGACTGGGAGGAGAAAAAACAAATCTCATCCCTGTAGTTTCCACCACCTCCTGTGGTGTAATCCTGGCAAGAGACTGCATGACCTTCATCTAGAAGAATTTAGTGTCTGGAGTAGAAAGGATCATATCCTTTGTTTGTAATTGTACATTTCACACAATAATAAAAGCTGCCCCCTCACCACCATAGACACTTTCAGCATTAATAGAGCACCTAATAGGTACGAAATCCTTTTGTCCCCCAAGGGTGTTAAATGCATCTTAACCACAATAGGAACACTGCTCTAGTGTTACTCTCCTTTGTTTTCCACATTCCACATATTATTCATACTGAAATTACTGCTGTTTATCATTACAATCCATGCTGGTTCTTATCACACGTGACTAATTGTAACTTTCAGGCAGAGTGGCAGAATTCATGACAAGGTAGTTTCTAAACGCCATAATCCAAGCGACGTTTCCCCCTTTGTCTAAAAATGCTGTGGCCACAATTTTCCACATTTCTACACTTTTCCCCTCATTTTGCTTAAAAGCATTGGTCCTCTCTTATGACCTTGTTGCCTCTTCTCTCTATTCCCCTCGTTAAGCTGTTATATTTCCATTTCATTCTCAACTATCAAAGGTATTCAGATTTCCCCGTCCTCCCTTCTCTTCCTACACTGCTTCCTGAAATCATTATTCTCTTATTGTAGGCTGATTCTTTATATTACTCATTCAATTTGCTCTCTTTACCGATGGCCTCAAATCCTTACTACATTCAGAAAACATTTGCATTATTTTGTTCCTTCAAATTGCCTGGGAGGCATTTTTCCCCAGGATGCATCTATCTCTACCTTTCCATTTTATAATTCTTATTCTCTGCATCTTCTTTTTACTGCAGCTATATTTTGGTTCAAAATTAGTACTGTTTGTGGATGAGACAGATGCTGGTCATGCTATTAAATGGAAAGCTACTCAAAATGGCATAAGAAAGCAGCATTCGAGCAATTTCCAACGAACAGCTATAGTTCTATAATATAAGCATTGAAGGGCTCACGGATGTCTCCCTTCTTCTTTGATTAAAATGGGAGCTGATTGGGATGGTACCAGTTAGCATCTAAGTCGAAATGAATGACTTCCTCATATCCTAGTGGTTACACGAAAGGCATGCCTCGGTGGGGTTTTACTCTTTGCAGCCCCAGTCAGAGGTAGAAGGTCAACTTCCTCCATCAATCTGATTTCACTCTTCCCAACAAATCAATGAGACGACACCTCTGACATTGACATCTGCAAAGACTGCTCAGTGGTGTGATTTGAAGGAAAGATCATCCTCATTACTAAACAGATGAGTACATTCCTTTATTATCTAAAAATAACTCCCCAAAAGTCATTCTATAACTTGTGTACAAACAAAGGGCATCACTGGTAAAAATGATAAAAGCTCATTCTGTTCAAAGTCAGGACCCACATGTAATTGTTACTTAACCTTTCTCACACTACTGGGAGCTACAGCAAATGGTTCTGTACCCTCCCGGGGTGACAGAGTATTAACGAGAAGCATTACCTTGAAAACTAATGTCCAAGAATTACTGACGGTTCCAGTACACTGTAAAGCTCCAGGATTACAATCCACCAATCCGCACCAGGGACTACCAAAAGCACGTTCTAAAATTCACCCCACTTGAGGATATGGGGAGGGGGAATGGTGAGGTGTGATAGGGCGAGAGAGAGACATGGACATATATATACTAACAAACGTTAAGGTAGATATCTAGCCAGTGGGAAGCAGCCGCAGGACACAGGGATACCAGCTCGGTTCTTTGTGGCTGCCTGGAGGGGTGGGATAGGGAGGGTGGGAGGGAGGGAGACAAAGAGGGAAGAGATATGGGAACATATGTGTATGTATAACTGATTCACTCTGTTATAAAGCAGAAACGAACACACCATTGTAAAGCAATTATACCCCAATAAAGATGTTAAAAAAAATAAAATAAAATAAAATTCACCCCAGCACAGAGGCATATCAAGATGTTCTGCCCCTGTCTGATTACAGACCTAAGACCTTGCTTCAGGCACTGAAGCAGTGAAGACAGGTAGTGGACAGTCTTAACAGCATGAGTTTGAAGCCAAAGTTCCCGGATTCAAATCCCAGCTGTGCTTTCTCCTGGAAGTGCACCTTACTGTCACTGAGTTTCATTTTTTTCGACCTAGAGATAATAAAAGCCATCACCGTACCCACCCTAGGATTTTCACATGGGTTGGAATGAAATTACAGACATCCAGTAGTAAGTATACGGTGTGGCATCCACAGGCTCAAAAACCCTTGTTACTCAGAGTGTGATCCATGGGTTGACACGCTCCTATTGTGGCGGAGCTGGTTAGAAAGGCCGAATCTCAGGCTGTAACCCAGGCCTGTTGAATCAGAATCTGCATTTTTAACACAATCTCCCGGGTGATCTGTATGCACAAAACAGCTTGAGAAACACTGCTACAAATAACTTTTTACATCATTCTGATAGGCACTGTTGACCACAAACATTTTCTCCGTAAATTTCAACAACTGAGGGATAAAATTTTAAGGGAAAATAATCTTCCTATTTGTATACTGAATCAGAGCACACACATCTCATCTGCGTACTACATGCAGCTAAGAGTTACATCAAGTCTTGAAGTGGAATGTAGGGGCCAAATGCCTTATAGATGTTTGTTTCTAGACACAAAAGCTTGGAGTGTGCAGAATGCACTGATACTTAACACTGCCTGTTTTTCCTTTGATAAGAAATTGGAGTTAAATTTTTTTATAGGAAAGGGAAATGTGTGTAAAAGCTAAATTGAAAATCTCATCAGGAGAACTGAAGTCCTACTAATACCTCCTACAGATGTTTCTAGTTCAGGAACAGTAGCATGATACTTTTAAGTTTCTCTAACATTTAAGTAAATATGCTTAATTTTAGACATTCAGACATGAGAAATGGAGAAAAGTTTTAACATGCCATGTTATATGTTACACATGTATGTGTTTCTGTGTATGTGCACGTATGCACATATACACAGATACTCTGAGCTAGCAATCTGCAAAGATTTTCATTTCCTCCTTGCTATTAAATGTTTACTCAAGCAAATGTTTATTAAAGCCCAACTATGTGCCAGGCACTGCATTGTGTTAGCAGTGGTGAGAATGATGCTGGATGAAATCCATGAGACTGTGAATGTTGTAGTATTTGGTACTGTAGCCGCAATGCCCAGCACCATGTCTGACACACAGTAGGCACTCAAAACACATCCGTTGGCTAATTTAATGAATACCATATTGCCATATACCAATTATAATATAGGACTGTTAACATGTTTGTTTTCTCCCGAAAATATTGCCAGCGTAATTTTGAGTCTGAACAGATGGATGAGACAGAGCAAGTAACACCATAACTATTTCGGGCAGCGCTCGTTGGCCATCTTAAATACGGATTAGTCACTTTGTTCCCTTAACCCTCCATTTCAACTTGAGAATAATAAAGTTACTGAGTTCACTCTTGGAGACTTCATGCAAATGTGTTTTCTCTAGCTGCCACCTGTTAATATCAAATGACTTTAAACACCCTTGGGTGGGGTGTTCGGACTGTCACGGGCTTCACCCTTGCCTTAGCATTTTAGATCCAGCCCAACTCAAAATGTGCAGATTCCTGTAGGCATTTGGATTTAGACCCCTTGATCTAATTCTCCAATTTGTTCGCTCTTCATTCATTCATTCTGATATATCCTGCCTGTCAAATATGTGCCAGGCTCCATCCTAGGTGTCGAGAAGATATTGCCGTGAGTGGAAAAGACATGTCCTTGCCCTCACAGACCTTGAACACTAGTGCAGGGATACAGAGATGGAACAAAGAAATCAGCAATATTATTTAGGGTAATTAGCTTCCCCCAAGTCCAGTCTTCCTTGTATCAAAGGCTATTGAATGGGATGCATTGGGGGGATATGTCACCCAAGACCTAGGTCGCCAGAGGAAGCCTCAGCTACACAGGGAAGCTCATGCAGTATTTGGGGAGTCACCTTTCCCCCTTTGGGGTAGCCTCGGGTCACTCTCCAGTTCAATGGGTAAATAAAAAGACTCTAATGGAAATTACCAATAGCACAAGAGACATCTGCTTAGAGTCCATGCAGGGCTACTGACAATTCAGATAGCACTGATTCAGAACATGACTGCTTAACTCCTAGAACTCACAAAACATAAGCTTCCATTCCTCATGACCGTGGTTTCATCATCAGAGTTACAATGTTAACTCTGAGACTACCATGTCCTAAGTGTAGTAAATAAGTCTAATTCCTACAGCAATCATGAAAAGCAGGCACAAGCATCTTCAGTTTATTAATATTAAGGAGAAATAGAGGTACAGACTTGAAGAAACTCCTCCAAGGCAACCAGGAAGAAGGAAGGTCACCGAGCTTGGATTCACACCAAGGTCAGACATTTCAGAAGTTCTCGCATGTCTGAGTCAAGACTCTGAACTTTTCCCAAGTTACTGTCACTGGGAATGTGGCTTTAATGACACATTTTAAGATACAAGGAGACTCAGCACTCAGAGCCCTTTGGAAAAGAGAGGAAAACAGTTGTGGGGGTTAGAAATGGATGCCATAGCACTGATGTCAGTGGAGCCCTCCTGCTGAGACTCAGGCTGTCTTGAAGTACTCAGAGTGTTGCTTTGGAACCTATTTCAGCATCTTCCCTGGAAAGAAGGCCATAGGTGAACATTTATTATTGGTGCCAAGGTGGTGTATAATTAATATTTCGATGCAATACATTTCACCTGCCTTGAGCTTTTACTCTAATAATACTGGCTTGGTTTGAAATAAATAACGCTTCTCCGACTGCATGTTATACCACTTTTAGACAAGAAGCCTCCATCTATGTAATTCCGTGACTGACGATTTATTGTTGCATTCCTCCGCAGGTTACGTTTACATCCACATAAGTAAGGTGCTTCTTGGTAGACCCTGATGTCTCCAGTACAACTAGAGCTTTCACAAAGAGGACAGCGGAAGAATGGAATCTACCTAGAATCAAAGCCCCCTCTGATGTTGCTGACAGGCCCTATTCTCCTTTCTTGGCCGTGGAGACTGCAAAATATGAAGGTTGATGGGCTAGTACTTGGGAACAGGATAAGCAGGGAGGAGATACAAGCCAAGGGGACGGTCATTTACATCCTTAAACACAAACTCTCACCAGAAGGAAAAGTAGAAGGTCTCACTGCTTCAGAATGCATGAGACAGACATATCTCTCTCATCGTGCATTAGAATCAGCCCTCGGCGATGCCCAAGAGGTGTTTGGGGAATGAAAACCTTTAGCCATATACAGAGATGTGGGATTTCAGGGCTCTGGGCTCCCACAGACATGGACATATATACTATCAGTATGAAGGCTGTACCCATCTGTACCAAAATGAATGCTCCCCATTCCTTTAATTCAGCTCCCATGCCCTCCCAATGCACACTTTCAGAAATAGTCTTAAACTTTCCACTCTTTGGTTCTTTCCATATATATATATATTTTTTGGCTGCGCTACATGGCACGTGGGATCTTAGCTCCCCGACCAGGGATTGAACCCACACCCCCTGCAGTGGAAGCACGGAGTCTTAACCACTGGACTGCCAGGGAAGTCCCGGTTCTTTCCGTATTTCTAATAAAATGTGTTTGTCACGGTGATTTATGCAGAACTTCCTACTGAGCTTAATATATTTAGTATCCGGAATTCCAAACTTGCAAATGAACAGAACGCCCCCATCCCATCCCAGTACTACTGTGACAGATCCCTCAATATTTTTAACCATTTTTAAAAAAATTTTATTTATTTGTCTGTTTGTCTGTTTGTTTATTTACTTATTTAGTTTTTGGCTGCATTGGGTCTTTGTTGCTGCGCGCGGGCTTTCTCTAGTTGCGGCGAGCGGGGGTTCCTTTTCGTTGTGGTGCACGAGATTCTCATCGCGGTGGCTTCTCTTGTTGCGGAGCACGGGCTCTAGGCACACAGGCTCAGTAGTTGTGGCTCGCAGTCTCTAGAGCGCAGGCTCAGTAGTTGTGGCACACGGGCTTAGTTTCTAGGCAGCAGGTGGGATCTTCCCAGACCAGGGATTGAATCCGTGTCCCCTGCACTGGCAGATGGATTCTTAACCACTGCGCCACCAGGGAAGTCCCATTAACCGTTATTTTTAATTTTACTTTTTCTTGATTCCCTATAGTAAGTACTGAAGCAAAACTACAATGATAAAAACCCAAATTTCTGAGGTTTCTGTGCCTTTTTCAGCGTGAGCCTACCTATTTTGAATGTTTCTTCTAAACCGTTGTTTCAGCAAATTCCCCCATACTCTAGGGTTTTATGTGTCAGGCAAGGGAATGACAAACATGCAGGCCACTTGGAAGTGTATTTGTTTTCAGCCCATTTCACAAACTGCAGTTAATAAACCTTTAATAAGAAGAACAATGTTTTCTTCATGCACCCGTATATAATGTGAACAGGGTCCCAGTACCTCTAAGACAACCCAGCATGAATGCCACGTAACTGAATACCAATGACTGATCAGGAGAAATAATTTCTGTTCCCGCAAGAGGCTCCAGGGTCAGGGGCATTCTGCTCCACGACTGAATAGTTGTCCAGTTTACAAGGTGGCATGAAGGAAATGAAGGTCCTCCCCACTTTTTGGAATCATGCCCAACTTGCCCTGACTCAAGGAAAACACTAACACCATATTAAAAGCTATAAATATTGTTGTTGTGGTTTCTTCCTCCGGCATACAGGTAAGCAAATGGCATTCGATGAATAAAAACATTTGCTCTAGCTCTGTAGTTCCTTAAGCCAGCATCTCCACCACCGGTTCTGAATGTGATGTAGTATTTAGACAGGACAGTATATGTTAAGGCCTCATTAGCACAGTGATTCTTCCAAATATTGGCAGCTTACCAGCAAGCATCATTGGGGTATGCTTTAGGTACAGGTGTGATCTGGTTGAAATTGATTTCTGAACCACCCCCAGAGCTGTCCTGATGGCGTAGGCAAAGAGATTGAGCGAACTAGTTAATTTCAGTGCCATTGGCAAAGCCAAAGAATGAACAGGGATAAAATTGCAAGAGGAATTATATTTTCTAGCTGCTGAGTAGATTATATGAATAATGGGGTGAAATGATTACCATCCACCATTTAAGCACCCATGGCCTAGATGTTGTGTGAATCTAATTAATAGTCAATGCTCTTCATAGAATGACATTCAAAACAAGCGCAGGTAAAGCTCTTTCCC
>NW_006793838.1:1025557-1032138 GCF_000442215.2 Lipotes vexillifer
TCTTTCCCTCCAAATAAGAACAGCTTCAGGAACAAAGCTGGTTTCACGTTAGATAAGCCAGGAGTAGGCAATAAATTTAAAATGCCATTGCAGGTAATTTGGCCACATCTGCCACTCACTGTCAAACTACTGAGGCCTTTCCAGAGATACGCAACTTCTAATTAGAGGATGGTAAAGAAAGAAAGAAAAAGTATGTGCATAGGTAGATGTATCCATTGTAGATCCTCCTACAGTGTGTCACTGTGAATCTCTGTCACTCTTTGACTAATGGCATGTAGAGACATTTGGATGAACCGGGGCCAAATCTATGAAGGCAGACACCCTTCCTGGTTTAAAATCACCCAGCTTTTGGAGGGAATGTTCATTTTCTTCCTGTTCTTGATGCTCGGTGATACTTATACATATTATCTGAAGTTCAGCCAGTGCAACCGAACCAAGAAGTGGATTGTTGATGTTTCCACTTCGACTGCAGAGTCTGCTTGAGAAGAAATGGGATAAACCAGAATACACAGAAAATTTAACCTATTATCTGTAGTATAAAACAAATAGAAGTGAGGATTTTAGCATCACCTAGATACTGAATCAAACCCTGGCTTAGTCAGTTTGCAACAGTGTGACAATGTATACAACTCCTTAATCTCTTGAAGTGTGGATTCTCCTACTTGTGAACTGAGGGTACTAGAACCTACATAACATGTAGGTTGTAAGGATGGATTAAATGAAACAATGTTTACAAAGCGGGGTGGGATAGGGAGGGAGGGTGGGAGGGAGGCCCAAGAGGGAGGGGATATGGGGATATGGGGATATATGTACGCATATGGCTGATTCACTTTGTTGTACAACAGAAACTAGCACAGCACTGTGAAGCAATTATACTCCAATAAAGATGTATAAACAAACAAACAAAAACAAAGTGCTTCTTGAAGTATCTAGCATACTTCCCCGGTGGTGCAGTGGTTGGGACTCCGTGCTCCCAATGCAGGGGGCCTGCGTTCGACCCCTGGTCAGGGCACTAGATCCCACATGCATGCCGCAACTAAGAGTTTGTGTGCCACAACTAAGGACCCGGCAAGCCACAACTAAGGAGCCTGCCTGCTGCAACTAAGACCCAGTGCAACCAAATAAATATTTTTTTAAAAGCCACTATCTCTCTGAATTCTTTTCTAAAAAATCTTTTTCTATAGAATACAGGGAATGCTCAGCAAATCAAAAGGCATTATTAGTATGCAAAGCTCGCTCTCCATGGTTCTGAAGACTTCCGGGTTGAAAGGAATCTGATGGACAGGTTGCTTAAATGTCCCTTAAGAGAAGGGACCCAGTACAAGTTGTGGAGAAGGCCCTGGAGTCGTAGCCAGCTGTAAAATTCACTGTTCAGAAAAGGAGATGAAAATTACCTTGTTAAAATTTCCCTTAGATTTTTCACTTTGAGATTACACCACGTCCATCTGTCTTTAGGACGGGCATGCTGATCTATGCACAATCTGGAACTTTTCCCAAGAACTAGTCAGTACTCAGGAATTTAGATGAAGACAGCCTCTCTCAAAATTAAAACTAAGAGGTGATACCTTTAATTCAGAGCTTTTATTTCTCAGTATATGCAGGTAATATTCTTTCTCTACTCAGAAGCATAGTAACTTACCACTCCAAAGAGAATACAAAGAAGAGTCTTTGTTTTGGCTGTTGATAAACACTTACCCATTTCTGTCCCTATATGCCCATTATGGCCTACTTTTCTTCCACTTTCTCTCCATTCAAGTCAGGCAGGAGGCAGGGCAGCTTGTCAAATTGCCTGGGCTCACCCTCGGACCAGTTCACAGAGTAGCAGTGAGATCTCGGGCAAGTTATTGAATCACTCCCATCTTCATGACCCTCAGGTGTTTTCTATGCGGATTCAGTGAGAAATACATAGAAAGCCTCAACACTATTCATGGCACCCAGTGAGCACCCACAGAATTCAGCTGCTACTATTAGGAATATTGCTCTTCCTATTAACACCACCAGTGCTATTCCTTACTCAGTGCTGCCACATAAAACTGTGCAAAGGCCCCACACTCCATGTCTGTTTCTTTTACTCTGGATACTACCCTCCCTCCTCTGCTATGAATTCCAGAACAAAGCCCTTCAAGGCCCACGCCCTCAGTGAAGCTATTTCTCCCCTGGCACATTCATGACGGTTTTCTCAATGACCTATTTATTAACCTGACATATTATTTTAAAGTATGGGCTCTGGAACCATTTTGCAATCTCCTAGCTCTACCACTCCCACGCTGAGTGACAGTGGCCAGTGTACATAACCTTTCTGAGATTCACTTTCCTCGTCAGTAAAATGGGATCGTGACAGTGCCCATTCCATAAGGTTATGGTGACAATTCAGTCAGATAGTATCTGTACATTGCCTGTCCCAGCATCTGGTGCAGAGTAAGCATCTCTGAATGTTAGCTGCTCGATATTATTATAATTTATAGCCCATTACACCCCTCACCATATGCTCAGTTGATGTGAGTTCTCTTGTCTTTTTGTGTGCCAGTGGGCTATCAACATGCAGATCTGTTAGGCTGAGCACCTTCCTAGACACATATGTCCCAAAACTCAAAGCAAAAAGAAATAGCCACTTTACATATGAAGGCTCAGGCATTTGGGCTTGTTCCTGGGTTTTCCTGTTCATAAGTGGCTACACGTTCAACATAGCCAAGGCCCTTGGGATGTCCCTGGTTCAGGCACTGACTGGGATGGACATGTAGAACACTGTTTCCAACCCTTAATTTTCTCCCGCAATGAATTCTGATTATATAATTCCCCTATTTTAATTACTTTTGCCAATACCCCTGCTCCTGGGACTACACAGTGTCACGACCACCTTCCTGTTTATATCACCGAAGTGCCTCTGCACTTGTCCTCCTTTAGATGCTGTCTGGACAGGCTATGCAAATTCAACGCCTTTAATCTCTCTTCATAAATCAAACCTTCCCTTCCTTTAATCTGTTTCACTCTCCGTTGCCAACCTTTCTCCAATCTGTCTCCATCTTTCTCCTACTGAAGGTACCAGAAATAAATGCTCCAGACTAGGGGTGGGTGAGCTGATAGATACGAAAGAAGGAAAAAAGGAAGAGAGAGGAAAATGAAGAGAGGGAGCAAAGAGGCAGCCCCGGACGTTGGGGGAAAGGAGGACGGCGTGGCTGCTGTCTCTGTATCTGGGGGCCTGCCGTTCACCCCACTGCAGCCGGGAAACAAGGGAGAGTCTTTGGAGCAACACCACAATGAAAACTGCATAGAATATTTTTCTTCTGAGTTTTCCCACCAGCTCCATTTCAGGATTCCTCTTATGCCCCTCTCCAACCCCCCAAAAAAGGAATTAGCCTGTCTTTTCCAAGTGTAATCTCATTGTCATCTTTTCTGCTATTTCTAACCTCTTTAGGGGAGGCCTGTATAATGTTCTTGATCCACACTCCTGTCTATAACACCTTCCAATTTAATACTGTCTGCAAATTTCATTAGCATGCAATTTACTTTCTCTTCCAGATCATTAAAAGAAAAGCCTCACCTAGACCAAGCTATTATGAATCGCTCTTCCACTCACCCCAGATCCCAGCCAAGTGGGAACATTACCATTTATCATTATCTTTTGTTTATAATCTTTCAGCCAGGTTTCATCTAAGCCGATTAGAACTAATCTTGATGGCAAAAGGAAATTCAGATAAATAAAACCAAACCCCAACATCCAGGGCCTCACTCGAGAGCAAATATATTGCTCGGCTGACCGTCAATATTTTATCTCCGTCAATATTTTACCTATCACTTCTCCACGATAATCTTCCATACAGTCATTCTCAGCATTCTTTCTTCAAGACCAATACAGAAATAGATTTGTATTTAGTGAGAATTTCACAAGTATGTCAAAGGGATTAAATCTGTCAGTCCCAATTGTTTAAGTTTCCATGGAGTCTTCATCTCCTGCAGTATTTTGAAACCCCAAGGGGGCAGGGCACTTTTCTGCAGAGGATGCTCTTTACAAAATGTCAAAGACTTATTCATTTAAGTTTGGATGCTCAGGAATCCAGGTCTCCTCCAAACTAGAGAGGGTTTTTGCCACCAGCCTTGGCACTTAGCGCGTGCTAGTTAATAAAGTTCTATTTATGGCTTTAATGAGGATAAAACAGCCATTTCTTAGCTAGGTGCCAGATGCACAGATTGATAACAAGACTAATCCTAATATAATTCCCTTAATAATGGCTGAAAACGACTCAAGTACCTTAATACATCAAGACGTAAATGTTTTATAATACCCATAAACATTCTCAGAACCTAATAGAGTTAATTCCACAAAGACTGAAAAGTCAGAGGTGGTGCAAAAATTAATTTGGCTTTACCTCCAATGATTTATCATCACCACCCCCAGGATCAATTAATTTTTCCCTAAGAAAATGTCTAATGAAATTTAGGACCAAAGGAATGACAAATAAAACACCAAGCTTGATTCAGATTCACATAATGGGTTAGACAGACTTCAACCTTCAGGAAGGAAAAAAAAAATCTCCACGAAAATCACCAATAGTTTACGGTTTAATGTCAAGAGTAGTTTGTTGAGCTTCTGATACAAACCAAAATAATTCCCACCTAAGCTATATGTGAGTGCCTACAAATTCTCTACATTTAAATTACATATAAAAGATTATGAGGGAGAAAAAAAGGACACAGTGTGACTCTTTTACATCCTAAAAATAAAACAAAATCTGACTCAAGATAGTAAGATAGTAAAGACTCAAGATAGTAAGAAAAAGATCAAAAGAAAATTCATGGATAATGATGAAATTGTCACTTTTTGGCCCCATCTAGACTTACCAACTCTGAAACAAAAGTGCAGTTTATCAAGGTAAGAAGTGATGCATAGATTTATGCTTTATGCAGTCACGCTAAACTCTGCTTGAGTTGTGTCTCCATTTTTTTTGCTGAGCCCCACAATTTCCCTTGTCTGGAGGAAAAAAAAAGGACTTGGAAGAACGTTGCAGGGTGAAAAATCATTCTTAAAAGAAAGAATTTTAAGGTGAACACTTACTCCCTGGCACCGGGGCAGGAAATTGACTGAAATCATCCCTGAAAAGGGACTGAGCCAACAAGGGTGATGTGGTCCCAGAGTACATGCCTGCAAATTTACTGTCCCTCTTTATGGCTTGCCATAAAGTCCCTTCATGCAAAATGGCAAAGAGACGTCCCATTTATACCGCAAAAAAATTAAGTGACTAATGGGCTATGTCCAATGAACTCCTACGCACTTACAAACTAAGAGAACATCACATTTTAATTCGTTCAGCCCAAGGGGGCAGCGGAACATCATCACCTATCCAATGATTACTTGAAATTAAATTTCTGGCCAAGTAAAAGTGAGCCGTGAAAGACAGTGCTATGTTGGTAACGACGTTTCTTCAAGGGCTTTACGACACCATGACTCAATCCACGCAAGGCAAAAGTTACTAAAGTTACCTCTTTTCTGTTTTGACTCACCAGCCCTCTCTCCTAAACTCCACATTAAAGGATATGGGATACAAGCAGTTATAGACAGCATTCCGAACCCAAGGACTCAGTATGTTTCCCCAGAACTCCATGATAATTGATTTTTTGATGATCCAATTCATGAGTCATTACAAAACATGAATTATTTTTCTGAATCGCTGACAGATTCATCTCTATTGAGATGGCATTATTTTTGTTTTACAAATTGACAACCCATGTCTGGGTAAGAGAAGTTTGTTTCCCAATCCTTCTGGAAAAATAAGTTTATTTACACTAAATTCACTGAACAGCTTTTTCAAGGAATGGTTCCTGAACACCTGTCAGAGGTCAAGCACTGTTCTAAGAACAATATAAAGTGTGAAATAAGATGAGCATGGCCCTTCTCTTCATGGAGTTTCCACTCCAGTAAGGAACACAGATAATAAGCAAATAAAAGAAATAATTGCAGGGCTTCTCTGGTGGCGCAGTGGTTGAGAATCTGCCTGCTAATGCAGGGGACACGCATTCGAGCCCTGGTCTGGGAAGATCCCACATGCCGCAGGGCAACTAGGCCCGTGAACCACAACTACTGAGCCTGCGCGTCTGGAGCCTGTGCTCCGCAACAAGAGAGGCCGCGATAGTGAGAGGCCCGCGCACCGCGATGAAGAGTGGCCCCCATTTGCCACAACTAGAGAAAGCCCTCGCACAGAAACGAAGACCCAACGCAGAAAAAATTAATTAATTAATAAAAACTCCTACCCCCAACATCTTAAAAATATTTAAAAAAAAAAAAAAAAAGAAATAATTGCAGACTGTAATAAGTGCTAGGAAGGAGAGAAACAGGATGCTCTGATGAAGAATAACAGCACAGAACAGAACTACATGGGCACTTAATGTGACATATCTATATCACCAATTAATGCACGAGATAAATTGGAATCCAACATGAAAAAAAGGACACTCAATCATCCAACATGCAGTTATTGCCTAATTAGCATGTTCCCCAAACTGAGAGGATAGGAGAGTGCCTAGGCTGTGATGATCTAAAAAGATTCAAGCCACGGTCCTAAACATTGTAATATAATCACTCTTTC
>NW_006793838.1:1032148-1043217 GCF_000442215.2 Lipotes vexillifer
GTTATCTGCATTTATCTTTTTTCTTCCGTGCAGGTGAAAAGGTATTCATTTAATGAGAGGTGATGTTTTAAAGAAAGATCAGAATTTAAAAAAGTTCATCCCTTTCACCAATGAGAGAAGACTTGCTATATACAAAATTAAAATAAACTATGAAATTATAATAATCAAAAGGGTTTGACACCAGCATCAACACACGAATTAATGGAACAGAATATCTAGAAACTCATCCTAGCACAGGTGATAATTTAGAATATAATAAAGTTGCCACCACAAGCAAGTTGAGTGGGGGTGAGAGGGGCAGAAAGAATAAGATTATTTAGTAAATGGTGTTGAGAAAATTGTTTAAAATAACCTTCTGTATTTTACACTGTCAATCACCCTCACCATACTAGTTGGCAGCAAAAAAATAAAGGCTTTTCTATTTCTTGCTAATATTATGCCATTTACGTCTCCTTAATAAATTGTTCGTTATTAAAAAGCAGGTTTCTATGTACTTGCCCCTTCCATTATTATAGTAAATAATATAGTACCATCACGGGCACACAGTGGAAGAAAGATGGACTTTAGAACTATAGGCACCAGATCTGAGTCCCAAGTTCGCCATATCAAGCACATCTGAACACATCACTTAACTTTTTTTCAGCCTATCGTCCTCATACACTAAAGGGAAATTAAAGAGTTAATAATTCCGATGCCACAGGGTAGTTTTAATATTCAAATGAGATAAGACTTGTGACAAAATTCTGAGGGAAGTGTAGCACTGCCTAAATATCAGCAGTCATTGTTACAACACAGGGCCTCGGCTAAGAGCTTTCACAACACAGGGCCTCTGAAGGTTTCCGTCTGTCTGCTATGCTCTCCTACTCTACATAGCTGGCTCCTTCAAACCATTCACGGATTAGATTAAACGTTCCCGCCTCAAAAAGGCTTTTTCTGAACATTGCTACCTTGCTATGTCTAGTTGCCCCCCATCTATTCATTCTCTTCATAGCACTTACTGTTTTTATTAACTTGATAAGTGTTCTTTTTTTATTGCTTTAAGTGTTTTATTTTATTTTACTTATAGTTAACCATTTTAATTTGAGATAGCTGTAGATTTACCTGAAGTCCTAAGAAATAATACAGAGACAGCCTATGTCTACCCTTTACCTGGTTTCCCTCAATGGGCAGAGTTGCAAAACCCTTGTAGTTTATCAGGATATTATACTATAGTAATATTAATACAGTCAAGATACAGAATATTCCCATCAGACAAAGATTCCTCATGTTGCCCTTTAATACTCACACATACTTTCCTCCCTCTCCCACTCTCTCCTTATCCCTGGCAATGAGTAGTCTGTGCTCCATTTCTCTAATTTTGAAATTTCAAGATGTTTATAGAAATTGCATCATACAGTATGTGACCTTTTGGGATGGTATTTTTTTCATTCAGCATAATTCTTTGAAGATTCATCCAGATTGTTGCATGTTTCAATAGTTTATTCCTTTACTGCTGAGTAATATTCCGTGATATTGATGTACTATATTGTGTAACCACTGAAACATCTGGGTTGTTTCCAGTTTCTGGCTATTATGAATAGAGATGCTATAAACGTTTCTGTACAGGTTTTGTGCAAGCATAAGTTTTCACTTTTCTAGGATAAATGCCCAGGAGGACAACTGCTAGGTTACATGGTAGCTGCATGCTTAGTTTTTGAAGAAACAAACTATTTTCCAAAGTGGCTATACCACTTGTCTCAGCAATGTATGAGCAATTTAATTTCTCCACATCCTTGCCAGCATTAAGGGCTCACTATTTTTTATTCCAGCCATTCTAATAGGTGTGCACCAAAATCACATTGCAGTTTTAATCTGGATTTCCCTAATGGTTAATAAAGCTGAGCACCTTTTCATGTGCTTACTTGCCATCTGTATATTCTCCTCCATGAAATGTCTCTTCATGTCTTTTGTCCACCTTGTAACTAGGTTGTTTGATTTTTTTATTGTTGAGTTTTGAGAGTTCTTTATATATTATAGATTCTGGTCCTTCGCCAAAAGTTTTCTCCAAAGTCTATAGCTTATTTTTTCATCCTTTTAACAGGATGTTTTGCAGAGAAAAAGATTTTTTTTTAATTTTGATGAAATCCAATTTATCATTTTCTTTCTTTGATAAATTGCACTTTTCATGACAATTCTAGGAACTGTACCTAGCTTAAAATCTCAAAGATTTTCTCCTATATTTTTCTCAAAGTTTTATAGTTTTATGTTGTATGTTCAAGTTCAGAATCCATTTATAATATGTGAAATTTAGGTTGAGGATGTCTAATTGGATTCCCCAGTTTCCAGCACCACACATTGAAAGGATATCATTCCTCCACTGAGTTGCTTTTTCACCTTTGTGAAAAATCAGTTAGGCATATTTGTGTAGGTCTAATTCTGGGTTCTATATTCTGTTTTACTGACCTATGTGTCTATTCTTATTCCAATACCATAGTTGTGATTGTTGTAGCTACATGATAAGCCTTGAGATTGGGTAGACTCATTTTTCTCACTTTATACTTAATCTGTTTATCAATTAGACTCATTTTTCTCACTTTATACTTAATCTGTTTATCAATTTGTAGAGAATTGTCATCTCTGCTATGCTGAGTCTTCTAATACACTGAACATAGTAAGTTTCTCCTTTAAATTTTTTTAATTAATTTTTACTGGCGTATAGTTGCTTTACAATTTTGTTTAGCTAAACATATACATATATCCCCTCTTTTTTGGATTTCCTTCCCATTTACTTCACCACAGAACATTGAGTAGAGTTCCCTGTGCTATACAGTAAGTACTCATTAGTTATCTGTTTTATACATAGTAGTGTATATATGTCAATCCCAATCTCCCAATTCATCCCACCCCCCGCTTCCCCCCTTAGTGTCCATATGTTTGTTCTCTACATCTGACTCTACTTCTGCTTTGTAAATAAATTCATCTGTATCATTTTTCTAGATTCCACATATAAGAGATATTACACAATATTTGTTTTTCTCTTTCTGACTTACTTCACTCTGTATGACAGGCTCTAGGTCCATCCACATCTCTGCAAATGGCACAATTTCATTCCTTTTTATGGCTGAGTAATGTTCCATTGTATATACGAACCACATCTTCTTTATCCATTCCTCTGTTGATGGACATTTACATTGCTTCCATGTCCTGGCTGTTGTAAATGGTGCTGAAAGATTACTTTTGTCAGCATTTGATAGCTTTCAGTAAACAAACTGTGTACACATTTTGTTAAATTTTTACCTAAGTATCTGTTTTTGAGTCATCGTAAATGTATTGTATTTATCATTTCCACACCCACAGGTTAGCTACAGGTTTTTCTGGTGGATGTTCTATATCACATTGAGGAAGGGCTCCTCTGTTCCTATTTTTCCAATAGTTTTTGTCACAAACGGGTACTGAATTTTATCAAATGTTTTTTCTACATTGACATATATGATCAAGTGACTTTTTACTAGCCTGTCAATAAGGTTGACTACATTGATTTAATTGTGACTACTGAACCAGTCTTACATCCCTGAAATAAATCCCACTTGGTCAAGTGTATAGATCTTTTTATATATTGCTGAATTCTATTTGCTGATATTTTGTTATAGACCAAAAAAATACGTTTTTATGTCTATGGTCATGAAGGATCTCGGTCTATCGTTTTCTTGTTTTGTACTAGCTTTGTATGGTTTTCGTATCAGAATAATACTAGCTTCACAAAATGAATTGGGAAGTGTTCCTTTCTCTTCTGTTTTCTGGAAGAGACTGCATATAATTAGTGTTAATTCTTCATTAAACATTTGGTGAATTCTCTGATGAAACCTGAGTTTGGAGATTTCTTTATTAGGAGTTTTTAAATTAGAAATTCAATTTCCTTAATAGTTACAGGGACATTCAAATTATCTACTTCATACCGAAGGGATTATGATGGTTTGTGTTTCACAAGGAAGTCATCCGTTTCACGTAAGTTGTCAAATATGTGTGTGTAGATTTGCTCATAATATTTCCTTATTATCTGTTTGACATCTGCAAAGTCCGTAGTGATATTCTCTGTTTCATTCTTGATATTTATCATTTGTGTCCTCTCCCTTTTTTCTTTGTCAGTTTTGCTAGAGGCTTGTCAACTTATTGATCTTTTCAAAGAGCTAGCTCTTCCTTTCATTGATTTTTCTCTATTGCTTTACTGTTTTCAATTTCATTAACTTCTGCTCTTATCTTTATTACTTCCTTGTTTATTCACTTTGGGTTGATTCTGCTATTCCTTTTCTAGATTCTTAAGGTGGGAGTTTAGATTATTAATTTGAGGCTTTTCCTCTTTTCTAATGCATTCATCCATTGCTATAAATTTCCTTCTCAACACTACTTTAGCTGTGTCCCACAGGTTCTCATGTTGTATTTTCATCCAATTACATGTAATTATTTATTTCCCTGGTAACTTCCTATTTAATGCATGGATTTTTTTCAGAACTGTGTTACTTAGTTTCCAGGTGTTTGGAGATTTTTATATTTTTGTTATTGATTTTGAGTTTGATTCCACTGTGGTCAGAGAACACACTCCATATGATTTCAATTATTTTAAATTTATTGAAGTTTGTTTCATGGCCCAGGCTATAGTATATCTTGTCATATGTCCGATGGACACTTCAATAGAACATGTTTTCTGCTATTGATGGGTTGAGTATCTCTCCTTTTACTGCTATAATTCTTTTCTGCACATATTTTGCAGCTCTGCTGTTTGATGTATGGACCTTTAGGATTGCTGTTCTCCTTGTTGGATTGACACTGTTATCATTATATTCTGTCTCTCTATGTCTCTGGTAATTTTCTTTACTCTTAAGTCTACTTTATTTGATGCTATATTAGTGTAGCATCTAATTAATGTAGTAGCTAATATAGCTATTTCTGCTTTCTTTTGATTGGTGTTTGCAAACTGTATCTTTTTTCCATCCTTTTGCTTTCAATCTACCCATATAATTAAGTTTGAAAGAAGTTTCTGGACAGCATAGAGTTGGGTTGTGTACTTTAATCCACTCTAACAATCTTTAATTTATTACATTAGATACAATTATTGTTGTATTAGTGCTGGATTCTGCCATTTTATTTTTTTTCTGTTTGTGCTCTTTCTTTCATTTCTGCTTTCCTTTTTCTGCCTTCCTCTGGGTTACCTGAATAATTTTTATAATGAAATTTTAATTTGTCTATAGTGTTTTTGAGTGAATCTCTTTTTAAAGATGATTTTAGTAGTTGCTCTGGGTATTACATTACACATACACAACTTATAACAGTCTACTCATGAAACCATTTTAGCAGTTTCAGTGAAGCACAGAAATCTTACTTCCCTTTACCCTCCCTCATTTGTAATATAATCGTCTTAAATATTACTTCTATGTGCATTTGGAACCATATCAGACTGTGTTACAGTTTTTGTTTCAATCATAAAGCATAGTTTTAAAAACACCAGAGAAGGAAAGTTTACTGCATTTACCCCTATTTTTGTTTTCTTCCTTTCTGATGTTCTAAGATTCCTTCTTTTATAATTTCCCTTCTCTTTAGAGAACGTCCTCTAGCCATTCTTTTAAGGTAAGTCTGCTGGAAAGTAATTCTTTTAGTTTTTCTTCATCTGGCAATATCTCCTTTCTTTCTGAAGTATATTTGTCCTGGAAATGCAATTCTGAGTTAACAAGTGCTTTCTTTCAGCACTTGAAAAATGTCACACCATTCCCTCCTTGCCTCCATGGCTTTTGATGAGAAATCTGCTGCCCTTCAAATTGTTTTTCCCCTCTGGGCACAGTATTCTTTTCCTCCCTACTTTCACGATTTTTTCCCTTTGTTTTCAGTTTTCAGAAGTTTGACTATGATGTGTCTCAGTGTGGATTTCTTTGGATTTACCCTGTTTGGAGTTTTCTCAGCTATTTGAATCTGTATGCTTATGTGTAAGGATTTTATTTGCACTTAGGAGGAACAGGAAAAAGTGTGTCTACCTTATCTTCCCAGATGCAGAAATCCACTTATTCCTATATTTATTTATTTACTCTTTGTTTCCTTTGTGTTTCTTTAATAAACTGTAATATCCATAAGGACAAGCACGTAGGTCTTTAGTTTCCCACTGTGTCCCCAAGGCCTAGCATAACCCCTGGCACATAACAGCAGTACAATTCATATTCTGAATGAGCAAATTAACTAACTGAATTCTAGCAGTGTTCAAAGTAGACTTCACTATTGTAAATCCCTTGAGAATTTAGTTTACACAGTAGATTCAAGAAGGAATCACCTCTGCCGATTCTAATTCAGAAGGTCTATGGTGGGTTGTTTAAATCTGCATTTGTAAGCACATTTTGCAGTTGATACACAGCTATCCTGGACTTAGCTAAAAGAATAATCCCAAGCTGTGCTCCCCACCAAAAAGGTTAGGGTCTGAGCACTGTCCTCGGAGCTAACAATTAGGGTGATGGGAGCAGGGGTCATTATAAGTATTCTTTTTCCCTGGACCTGCTCCATAAGTGCTAACAGTGAACTGAGTTCCCCCATACAGATTTAAATCTAGAGACACAGATTTAACATGGAAACATCTGAACAAATATGAGGAGAAATGGTCACTAAATGCGTAACATTCTGCTACAGAGGAGGTAGCTGGAAGAGCTTGCTCTGCCCTCAACTCATGCATTTTAAAACACTGCACTGAGGGTTTGTGTTTATCCAGTGCAAGACTGTTAATACATTCAGCCCAAGAGTGAAGCAATTTTAATTTTAATAGGCTCTTTATGAGAATTTAATAACAAAGTCATAGCCTCCTTGTGTTGCAAGACACGGGGGGTTAATTACTTCTAACCGGTTGGCAGGGAAAAGGTCAAATTTTAACACTGACCTTAACAGTTTGGGATAAATATGAAAAAGGTAATGGCCCATTTAAAGCTATGAAGTTCAGTCTTCTTTGCAGGCTGAGAAACTGTCATGTGTCCCACCTGTGGATTCTACCTATGGATGCTCAGAGAAGCCAGGCACCTGGTTTTTACACCTGGTAAGTCTGAGTCACTTTTAACTGAATTCATTCTACTTCTTCATGGGAAGAGGAGAAGACAGACTTTTTGTTTAAGTGTGGATCTATTCTAGTATCTGTAGGACTGAAGCTTCACAATGTTCAGGGTTTTCCAGTCTTCCACTAGTGGCGTCAGAAAAATTTGAGGTGAAAAATGAAGGCTGTTATTTGAGGCTGTGACTTCTCTGCTTGATAAAGGACCATTACTGGTTTTAACCAAAGAATCCAGTTAGGTTGCAACCGGATATTGTGATGCTCTGTTCCTCACAGCCTACAGAGGAAGAGATATGAGGTCCCGAAAACCACTCCGGGCTCATAAGTAATAACAGAGCAGGGATATATAGACAGATAGGAGTGCTTAGGGTTTATCAGATGTAAAATTGTGATGGGTGTAACAAATTGCCATAAAATATGAGTTCAATTTGTTGGCCTGGGAAACATGACCTTTCATTATCAGATTCTGAACTGTGAATTTAAATAGATGTAGCTGATAAGGTTGTGTTGTTTGTTTGGTTTTGTTTTTGCTCATATACTCTAAAGATATTTCCTTTCAGCATTGCCCCAGATTTTCTCTTTGTTCAGTTTCCTAACCAGGATCCTGACTAGGGTTTGTCATGAGCCATTCATCTCACATGGGTGTCCACATTCTCCACGGCAGCAGGGGACTCCTCTGACACCACCATGTTTACATGGGCATGGCCACTCTTGTCGCTAGAATCCATCCCACCAAAAACGTTCATGATGGCAATGGAGAAGTGGATGTCTCTGCACTTGTCTCTTTACTTTGATCCATCAGGTATTTACTGAATACCTATCAAAGGCCAGCCACTCTGCTGAAAGTGGGGCATTCAGAGGTGAATCACAGAAGTCCCCTGCCTGCAGAGAATTCACAGTCTAATAGGGGAGGTAGATGAAAAAGTAATTATAATATCATGTGATGATGGCTACGAGGGACTGCCATGGGAACACACGTAAAAAGCAACAGACCCAAACTTAAGACGGTCTGAGGAAGCTTCTGCAAAGAAATGGCTTCTAAGATAAAACTAAAACCCAGTATCATTCAGGACAGGCTAGGTATGCTGCTATAACAAATGACCTTGGAATCTCAGTAGCTTACAGTAACAAAGGTCAACGTCTTACTCAGGCTGTGTGTCATCTGTGGCTTAACTGCGGTTCTGCTGTACATCATCTTCTCTTGAAGGCGCAGGCTGATGGAAAAGTGACTCTTTGGTCTCTCAGCAAAGGGAAAAGGGAATGTGATGAATCATATGTTGGCTTTTAAAGCTTCTGCCCAGAGTGACACATCTCACTCCCCCGACATTTCATCAGCTGAAGCAAGTTGCATGGCCATTCCTGATTTTTTTAAAGTTGAGCGTGTAAAATCCTCCTTCAGTGAGAAATACCAGGAGGAGAGAACTCAGAACATTTTGTGAGGAATAATCAATCTACCATGGATCCACAACATGAGTTAGACCTCTGTGTGTGAAAAGAAGGTGGTGTGAGTATAATAAGACAGAATATTCCAAAGTGCAAAACAGAGACATGAGGAGAGGGATCGAGGAGCCTCTGGGAGAGAGAAGAGAGAGACAGAGGGATTTGAAGAATTCCAAGGAGTTAGTTAAATAAGGCTGAGCACAGAGCGCAAGGAAGGGAGTGAAGAGAGGATGCAAAGAAAAGCTCCTTTTCCCACGCTGGATGCACCAAAGCAAATCTGGTGGTGGACACACATGCCCCACACAAAAAGGGCTTGGGAAGCACTGATGTAAAGGAGTGTCCAGGTCTTTAAATGGATATTTAAAACTAGATTCTTCCCCTTTAAGTAATAAATGGTGTGAGCTGTCCAAAATGTCAAGATAAATGGAGGCATAAGGAAAGACAACAGGGTAACCAGACAAAATATGAATTACTAATGACATAATGTTCATTTTAGGGTTCCTGGTGCCTATGACCTAGAGTATTGCCCCAGGTACTTGCTTGCTGAATGACTCATAGGACAAAATTGAATGAGGGGCATCTTTGGACCGTCCATCCACAATTCACTTGTCATACCTAAGATAGAATGAAATGAAATGGGGGGTAGGGCGAGGTTGGAGGGTATGCATTGATTCTTATCCATGGATTCACACTGGGTTGGAGGTGGCCCCCTACACAGAGCTCAGAATTCTTTTATTCAATCATCCATCACATTCTCAGTTTACATTTACTACATGTTGGGGAGTGTGCTAGATGCTGGGGACTCAGTGGTAATCAAGGAAAACAAAGTCCCTGGGATAGAGAGAAATCAACTAAGTAAACTAACCAAACCATTAAAAGATCTGGTGCCATGATAAGAAGAAGAAACAATACAGGTTCTGCTTGAGAACAGCATGCTGAGCACTCAGAGGTCAGGGCTTCCCCAAGGATGTGCATCTCTCTGTGATCCAAACCACTGAAGAGGTAGAAAGGGAAGAGCACTCCAGCCGAGGGGCAGCATGTGCAAAGGTCCCGAGGAGGAAGGCTTGTGTGGCTGGAGTGGTGTGAGCAAGGAGGTGAGCAGGAGGGAGATGGGGTCGACGGGTCTGGATGCCATCGAATTGTTCAGGGCCTTGAGGCCACTGGGAGGGTTCGGATTTCATTTTAAGACTATTTGACTGGCTTTCAACAAGAGAACAGTATAATCCATTGACTGTTTAAGGAGAACTACCACTTCAGTGACCCTAGAACTGATTGCCTACATTGTGCAATTTTGCTGGAAGAAAGTCAAGCAAAGTCCATGCATGGTGTATAATGCATTATGGAAGGGCTTGCCCACTCCCTTGGGCTTCAGCTTTTCTCCCTCACGGTAGGAAGCTGCAAAGCTGACATTCAAAGAGTGATGTGCATGGATTCTCCAAGAGAACACTGAAAAGCCCAATAAATTACATTGTACAAGAAGAGGCCCAAAAAGCGACGTGTGCCCTGTTGCAGAAGTAGGATCACCGTTAAGTCTTAAGACTACATGAGGGTACAATTATTGAGCTTCCAGTACAAATTCACCAGCAGTCAAAACAAGGTCAAACACAGTCAAGGACAATTGTCCTGATGTAAATCCTTTTTCTTCCCCCTTAGCCCCACTTGCGAGTAAAGTGTTGGCTCACTTCACGGCTCCAGCAGATTTAATTCCTATTCATCCTGTAATAGTGGATGTTGCTGGTGGTGGTCACTGTTGCCAATTCTTTCGGTTCCAACTTTCTCCTCCGGAATGGCATTTGGGGATGAAAGCAACTAGTTCGCAGATGGAATGGCGCTTTCCATGGGAAGATATCAAGATAGTTACCAAATCATGGCAGGGGGCTTTGTGGAGGATAATGACAAATTTGCAAACAAAAAGAAAATTCCCCAAATTACAAAAACAAATGGAGTGACACACATGCCAACTAGGAAGCCAGCAGACAGCAGCAGAAGCTTTAAGCTCCAATGAAACAGAGAGGGGTGGGGATGAAGGAGGGAGGGGGAGGAACGAAGAAGCTGGTTCTTGTAGAATTAGGCACAAGATACACCACGTCTGTCAGAGTGAAAAGACTGGTGAAAAGAAAAACTTGAGGGAAATGGTTTCATAACTGGAGGCTGCACTGCTCCAATCAGGTAATTTCAGAAATGTACCTCCAAATAGGTTTATTTTTTCCCCCTATCAATTGAATGTTTTCATCAAAGCCTCTCCTGCCGGACTTCCACATTAAAACAGAAACTTCCTTCTCCCTACCGTCCCATGCTGGCGTAACAGTTTTCGCACGGACGCACTATGCTGGAATGATTCCAGGAAAGACCGGGCTGACTGAGGACATGTACACAAGGGATTTGACATAAAATTCCTGAAGGGTTAGAAAGTCTGTCACTCCGATATTGAGCGGCACCCTAGGACACCTTCTTTATTTGGGGCATTCGCCTCCCCTCTAACCCTTGCTGTGCAAATACTCTGACCTCCCGTGTCCTCCTGAACACACCCGCCTCATCCTTATGCCAAGCTCTGGCACGCGCCAGTCTTCCTGGCTGC
>NW_006793838.1:1043227-1088529 GCF_000442215.2 Lipotes vexillifer
TTGGGGGACTTTACCTTTTCCTTTGGGCCAAAGTCTACTGTCCTCTGTTCGAAGTGGCCTTCCCTGTCTACCCCATATCTAAACTGGCCTGCTCCCCGACCCAGGGCCTCTGCAACTTTACCCCACTTATTTCCTTAATCGTGCTAACTGAGATCTGTGATTTCTATGAGGGCAGGGAGCTAGCCTGTGTCACACTGTAACCCTGGTGCTTTCTTGGATGAAGTGATACTGAAGGCAAAAAAAACAAAGATGAGCAGGACACGATCCCTGCTCACGAAGGATTAATTAGGCTTCCTATTCTTTCCACCCAGAGCAGAAATAATAAAGTAAGCACAGCTCTCAGCCCTTTGTTGTGATTCTCCCCAGAATCTAAGATAATCCAGGCCTAATAACGGGGTGAAAATAAACGTGAGCTCACAATTGTTGGAAAAGACTCCACAATCCAGTTGACAGTAAAGTAGCCACAAAAAACCAACGCTTATGAGATGTTGCTGCCATAAACACCGTCTCCATCAAGATGGATGTGACCATCAACTATACTTCAATTTAAAAAAATAAAAAAGGGATTTCCCAGCAGTCCAGCGGTTAACACTTCGCCTTCCAATGCAGGGGGTGAGGGTTCGATCCCTGGTCGGGGAGCTAGGATCTCACATGCCTTGGGCCCAAAAACCAAAACATAAAACAGAAGCAATATTGTAACAAATTCAATAAGGACTTTAAAAACGGTCCACATTAAAAAAAAAAATCTAAAAAAATTAAAAAGCAAGAAGGCAAGAAGGATGAGATGGACAGAAAAGTGACAGAGTTGTGTCAAGCAACATTGTTTGGGGGCTGCATTGGGTCTTTGCTGCTGTGTGGGGGCTTTCTCTAGTTGCAGTGAGCGGAGCCTTCGTGGTGGCTCATGGGCTTCTCACTGCCGTTGCTCCCCTTGTTGCGGAGCATGGGCTCAATAGCTGTGGCTCACGGGCTTAGCTGCTCCGTGGCAAGTGGGATCTTCCCGGAGCAGGGCTCGAACCCACGTTCCCTGCACTGGCAGGTGGATTCTTAACCACTGCGTCACCAGGGAAGCCCTCAAGCAACATTTTTTTTTTTTTTTTTTGCGGTACGCGGGCCTCTCACCGCTGTGGCCCCTCCCGTTGCGGAGCACAGGCCCCAGACGCGCAGGCCCAGTGGCCACGGCCCACGGGCCCAGCTGCTCCGCGGCATGTGGGATCCTCCCGGACCGGGGTACGAACCCGCGTCCCCTGAATAGGCAGGCGGACCCTCAACCACTGCGTCACCAGGGAAGCCCCAAGCAACATTTTTTAACTACCATATCAGGCCAATTAAATTAACCATCAAATTCTGGTGCGACAGAAATGGCTGTATTCTAGCATATCATCTTTTTGCATCTAAAAGGAATAATGAGAGAATTCTGGAATGATCAGAATGTTTCACCCAGACTTCACCTAGTTTTTACTCTCCTGAATAACCTGTCTTTGTAGGGATGCTGCTCTGATCTCCCGGGATGACGTCACAACCTTTTTAAGGGTGAAACTTTGATTTCCTCTATATACTTCTATAACTCCAGCCCATCTTTCTGTCAGAGTTGGACGAAGCTTAGAAACTGAATAAAGTTTACGAAAAAGACAATTTAAAGAGAAAGATGGACGTGACCAAGAGCGGTATTCATGTTCTTCCAAAATCTCACGCATTTCTTAAGAAAAAACCCAATGCTTCAGCAGGGCATATAGTTACACAGAATAAATACTGCTTTTACCAGCTTCCTTTGTAGATAGGTGTATCCATGTGGCTAAATTCTGTCTAATTAAACGTTAGTGATATTGGTACGTGCAACTTCTAGAAAGGCCTTAAAAAGAGGAAGTGAGGGCTTCCCTGGTGGCGCAGTGGTTGAGAGTCCGCCTGCCGATGCAGGGGACATGGGACTTCGAATGGGTAAATTGTACAGTATGTGAATTATCTCAATAAAGGTATTTTTAAAAAGAAAAAAAGGTCTCAAAACAACGATCTAGTTTCCACTCTAAGAAGCTAGAAAAAAAAAAAGAGGAAATGAGACCTAGCTTCCTCAATTCTCCTTGGTGCCCACTGGAACAAGAATATGATGACGGAAGATCTTGCATTAGAAGGTGGAGGACAAGGGGTGAGGATGGTGGAGTATCTGGACAGAAGGACCATCCAGGAATCTCTGCACCTGCCCTGCCCTTCTGATCTCTGGATTTCATTTAATGCAAGAAAAAAGTAAACTCCTAACTTGTTAACACCACTGTTTTCTCGGGTTTTCTATCATGTTGCAACTTAACCTAATCCTAGCTGATCCAACGGGCCCAGAAAAACATTTAATGGAGGCATTTCTAAAATGAAATCGGTGGACCTTGGTGGAATGGCTGAGAATTGGAGGCCTGATTCCCAGGATGACGATGACCCAGCAAATGGCTCATCTTCCCGTTTCTGTTAGGCTGCTCCACGGTCAGAATGACTCTCGTGCTGCATGTAGGAGCCACGGAAATGATGGCACTCATCATCTGACATCTGGGAGAGGTTGGAATAGCCAGTTGTTTGAAAGCAGCTTTTGCTTTGATCTACTATTTTGGAAGTAGGTAGTCAGAGCAAAAACAACTCTGCTCAAGATGGAAGAACAGAAATATGGGAATAACACCAGGACCCGGAGACATCAATTTTGGTAAAACACAAGCTATGGGACTGTGCCAGGGCTTTTCTGCCTTTTGGAAGGAAGTGACAGTTGCCCATTTTCCTCTCTTCCACTGGGGATGTGAGAACCATACTCTCTCCCGTGGCCTGTCGACAAGCCTATGCAGAAACTGACTCCAGTCTGTGTTTCTCTTCAATGTTCTGTTGTATATTCCAAAATAATTTCTACCTCTGGGGCAGGGGTTTGACACGTCACAAGTTAATGGCATTCTAAGGAGAAAATAGTTTTCATAATTCTAGTAGATACATATTTTGTCCCTCTGCAAAGGAAGAATCAATATCACTGCTCTTTTAGGCAAAACCATCTTCATTTCCTCAAAGGATGCATGTTTTCTTAGTATAGATATGTGACAGTTTTTCTCTATGGCTTTTAATGAAAACCTATGAACAAACCAACAAGGGCCTACTGTATAGCACAGGGAGCTCTGCTTAATATTCTGTAATAACCTAAATGGGAATACAACTTGCAAAAGGATATATGTATGTGTATAACTGAATCACTTTGCTGTACACCTGAAACTAACACAGCTTTGTTAATCAACTATACTCTACTACAAAATTAAAAAAAAAAAAGAAAACCTATGAACAGATTTCTCCTGCCGTTCTGTCCCACCCCTGCCACTCCATTCCTCCCACTCCATTCTATGCCACTCGCCCCGTGGCCCCAGTCCACTCCACTCCACTCCACTCCACGATTTAGGCCATGTGCAGTTTGGATGGAGCTGTGTGACTTGACAGGTCCTTCAACCTCCCTCAAGGCATGCATTTACCAGCCACGCATGTGCTAACTATGGGGACATGAGCCATTTACCCTGCGCCCAATAATTCGGTCAGCCCTTTGCACGTACCATCCCTTTTCATCCCCACAAAGCCCCAAGATGTGCACACTTTAGCATCCTCGTTATGCAGATGAGGAGACTGGCACACACAGTGATTAAGCGATGTGCACCCAGTCACAAGACTAATAGGTCACAGGGATGTGTTTTGAACCCAGGAGTTAGGACTCCAGAATTCCCTCTGCTATAAAAGCAAAAAGGGTCCTCACGCTGCCTGTAAGACCTCCCAGGGGAGCCTTTCCAGAGAGAGTTCATCAAACCCAGGCAGAGCTTCAGGGAGGGAACAGAAGCCAGGGCCCCTACACCTCCAAGGGCTTAGAATATCTAAAACTCTAGTGGCAGTACTTTGGGGTCAACCATGTGTCATTTAGAATCAGATGGAGGAGGCTG
Source organism: Lipotes vexillifer (assembly GCF_000442215.2). Classification (NCBI taxonomy): domain Eukaryota; kingdom Metazoa; phylum Chordata; class Mammalia; order Artiodactyla; family Lipotidae; genus Lipotes; species Lipotes vexillifer. The sequence continues at coordinate 1,047,163 of NW_006793838.1, forward strand.
ATCCTGAAATTTCTCTGTACTCGCTGAGAGAGGCAGGTAGAAAGTAATATAGGGCATCCGTAAACCAAAGTCGCCTCTGTCCAGCAATGACAAAGTATGTTTAATGCTGTGGCAATCTATCAAGTGTCATAGAATACAGGCTGCATATAAAGTGCAGCATTATTTTCAATGGGAGAACTTTCTCCCAGCTCAACAGATTTTGTAGAGGTAATGGGCATCTGGGATCAAAAGCCTGCAGATTGATGGTGGTGGCTGTTCACCAGAATTGAAACTCTCGAATGCCATTTCTCACAAAGACAAAGGAATTATTGAAACAGGACCATGCTTAGAGATCTGAAAACGGGAAATGCTCTTACTTTCGTCAGACATTTTAAAATCACCAGTTCCCTTGTGCTTTTGCCTCTAATCCGTACCCTAAGACAGCGTGAAAGAGAATACTGGTGGTGAATCGAGAAGGCTAAGCGAGACTTTGTAGAAGCGAAGAGGAAGGAAGATATTTTGCCTTGATCTTGCACGAGCTTATTCAAGAGAAGGAAGTGGAAATGGAGACACGCAGATATGTCTGTGTACATTTATCAAAAAGGAGGCAGGTCACGCTCATTTGGGATATGAGTTGTGTGGAACTTTCCACGAGCTCCATTGTTGAACTCCACAAGAAGGATGGAAGGGGTAGGAAGGATGCTGAAAAGACCTCAGGCAAAAAGCCTTTTGCAAATGAAAGAAGCAAAAGCAAAGGAATAATTATAGATTTAATTGGATCGTAGGTAACCTGGATAACAAACTGAATAAATAAACAATGGGTGATCATCTAAGCTAGGCCTGTATCCAATTTCAGTCAGAGTAATTAATGAAAAATTCATAGATGCACACACTTGGAATGTGCAGCTCGAGACCTCCTGTCTGACATAGTAAAATTAAATACCAGATGTCCTGTCAGAAACAAATAACAATTTTGATGTCGAAAGTGAGTATGAGAAAAGCCCGTGCCTTATTATTCTGTATTGTTCCCCAAATGTTATAAATGGACTTGGAATCTTGTTGATTCATTCATTGATTCTTTATTTTTTATAACATTCAAAAAAAATTCACCTAGCTTAGTTAAAAAGTGAAATGCACAAAACAGATTAGGGGAAGATAAGACTGGAAAACTGAGTGTTTGGACCATAGCAGGCATTCAGTGCCACTTAGTGGCTTAGAGTTGATCCGAAAAGCAGTAGGGACCTATTGAAAGTATTTGAGCAGAGGCATGACGTGAACAGAGATGTGACTGGGGAAGATTTATTTGGAAACGGGATACAAAATTAATCAGTGGATACACACACACACACACACACACACACACTCTCTCTCTCTCTCTCTCTCACTCACTCACTCTTAAGAGAAATCCTTGCTTTAGACAGATAATAAAATTTGAGTAAATGATATAGTCCTCAAATGGGGTCAAGGTGAATGACAGTACATCTTTGCTATCGCTGTAACTTCAAGTATAATCACTTCTGGGGCTATTTTGGTTGATTATGCAAAATACAAACAAGAGCAGAGATGCTTCAGCAATTTTCTTTCTAAATTTCTTTAATGGCCAGCTGGCTGTGGAGGACCGAGTGAACACAGACAAAAATGCACAATTCTAAGGAGTTTTAAAAATAAATAAAATGTTACAAAAGATGCCAGGGGAAGGGCAGTGCGAGTCTTTTTCAGAAGCTCACCATCAGATGTCGCTAGCGTTGCCTTTTAATGGTGGAGGTGGGGAAGAGAGATTTGGCCAACATCTCTGCTGGAATTTACAGTAAATATACTGTTCCTCTGACTGTGAGACCATCTTGATCAGGTCAGGAAAATAAAATACATCAAAAAATGAAACATGCACTTCCTTCTAAATAGCCCAGAACCCCAAGAGCCTTTCTCAGAGCTCCTAGAAATATGACATATACTCATGGTAATCCTGCTGGTGATGGAGGCGCTAGGCTATGTTTTGCGGTCCACGCATCCTTATCACTTCCCTCTCCAATGTGTACTACAGCCTTCTCAGGGGCTCCCTGCTCCCGGGCCCACATGCCTTCTTCTTCCCATCACACTGCTATGAGCAACGCTTTCCTGAACAACAGCTTCTCAGCTGAAGGTGATTTTCTCCCCCAGGTGACATACGGCAATATCTGGGGACACCTTTAGTCATCATATGAGGGAGGGAGTATATGCCACTGGCATCTAGTGAGTAAGGCCAGGGATGCTGCTCAGCCCCCTGAAATGCACAGGACACGGTCCCACAACAAACAACCATCTGGTGGAAAATGATAGTTCCGAGGCTGAAAACACCTGTCCTAAACACACGTGGATGATGTTGGTCAACACGCTTTTCAAAATTCACAAGTGCGACTGGTGTCCAAAGACTGAGACTGGCTTTCAAGGTCCACAAGATCTGATGTCACCAGCTCCTCTGGTTCACTTCTGTGTCCCACTGGTGCTATATGATCTCTCGAATGCCTGGTGCCTTCAGCGTACCTTGGGGACACCTGCCTCCTCCTGCCTCAGTCCTTTTACTCATCCTCTGCCCCTTGCTGGACTGTCCTTTCCACCTGACTGACATATTTTATCATCCTTTCAGGATGACCTTCTCAGTAGATCTCGAAGTCAGCATGATCACCACCTACACAGGAGGCTGAGCAGTGTGCCCTTCTCCTGCAGGCACCAACCACCCTCATGTGTATGATGGGCTACTCTCCTTGCTCTTAGAGTCACAATCATTTATTCACACGTCTCGCGCACTAGCCTCCCCAGAGCCACAGCTGCGACTTTCATTTCTTCTATTCTTTTTAGGCCGTTTGTCCTTTCAAACCCTTTGTCTAGCAAAACATGTGCCCTGCTTCCACATCTAGCCTGGAGTAGCAGGACGCTGGAGAAAGTGACCCTGAATTAAACTGGACGTTGCTGCATCTGGAGTACCCAACAGGGCTTTCCTGTGACTGGGAATGAAGACTCCGGGGCTTGGTCTTCATCATGTGCCTCCGACAAGTGGAAACCATAGCACACGAGGAGATTAAACCAAATGGTGTCGGCATGGGAATATTCTCAGGCTCTGCCCATCTCCGTCACTGACCAACAGATCTGTCATTCAGTGTATCCCCTCCCTAGCCTGCTGATCTGTCAGACAGGTGTCTGGACATATGTGATGCTGACTTTGAGAATGACAGGAGGAGGAGGCAGCATAGGAAGGCTCACTGAGAAAGGACAAACCACACCTATAATAATAAGATGGGAAAGAAAGAGAGAAGGTTGATGGGTGGAGGGCAGAGGGGTGGGGGGAGGGTGGGCACAGCCAGTGAAAGGTCGTGACACAGCATAAATCCAAGAGAACAGGGAAGGAAAGAGGACATGAGAAGTGTCACTGAAGATTATAAACTGGATTCCCTTTAGTATGTTTTTTTTCCAGGAGAAATCAGTAAGTTGTCTCATATTATTTTCATTTTTGAAGTCTATTTGAATATTATTCATTGCTCTACTCCATTGACTGGAGTTCGGTAATGAGACTGGATTATATGGATCAAGGGATAGGAGGGTTGCACAGATATTAAAGAACCTCGTTTCTATGGAAAAAGAAACTGAAGGTAAAAGTGGTCACTCACTTTGCCCCAATCATGTTCTCTGGAATCAAGCTTCAAATTCAGCCAACATTTTGACCAAGCCCCCACTCAACCATTTCACCATTCCACCTCTCAAAATAAAGGGTTTAATTGCACATCAGTTTTTTATTATTCAAAAAGGTCTTACTTCCAATGATAGGCATCTGTATATTTTTATGACTTTTAATGACTACCTCCATAATTTTGATGGAAACAACCACATATGTAGATCGATACATAGAGAGAGAAAAGTTCTCTATGGATACATCTGTTTTGTTCACATCCATCCATATAACTCCTGAATCGTAAGCGCAGGCAACCTACAAAAGCTTTGCTTACTGAGTAGATATTCAATAAATGCTATTAATGACGATGCTTATAAACACACAGGACCACGAAACCTCCATCAAGGAAGGCAACCTAAAATTCTCACTGGAATTCCTTTTATCCTAAGTTTCTCTTTCCATTATGTCTCACAGGCTGTGTCAGAGAGAGCTAAGTCCCCTGGTGTATGTTTATCACGGAACCTTTGTTCCCCGGTTCTTTATGAGAGTTTTGTCCTACTCAGAGTTGAAGAGAAAAATAACCCATTTATATTCTCTGCAGTACTCTTTGGGTTTTATTCCAATTGCTACCGTGACAGGGGCTGCTACAAAGAGGAATACCAATGTAAGCAAGGAGTTAAGTGTGCTGTTGCTCCGAATGCAGTGAACTGATCAGATGACTCTGAAGAAAGAGGCAGGCAGCACAATCTCCAATTCTAAATTTAGATAGACAGACAGAGAGAGAGAGAGATGTATGTATATACATATGTATATCTTTACATACCGATCTATCTATTCACAAATCATCTATTTAGCTTTGGCTGGGAGACCAAATAGCATGTGGTTAAGAGTGCAAATTTAGAGCTCAGAAAGGCCTGGTACTGGTGCAATCTGTGTATGTGATTTTGGAAAATGGATCTCAGCTTTCCCATCTGAGTCACAGGTATGATCATAGTGGTTCCTATCTCAGAGGCTTGCTGTGAGTTCCCTAGGAGTTGGGGCATATGGGTTGTGTAGTCCATCTCGCGTTCCAAAGTAGGCGGTACACCAAACACAGATGTGATTACTTTGGGCAATGCTAAAATGACGGTGACTATAAGGGACGGTGGAAAATAAGTTAGATTGCTTTTAAAAAGTAACCTTGGGAGTTCCCTGGAGGTCTAGTGGTTAGGACTCGGCGCTTCCACGGCCGTGACCCGGGTTCAATCCCTGGTGGGGGAACTAAAATCCTGAAAGCTGCGCGGTGACCATAAATTAATTAATTAATATATTTTTTTAAACTAACCTTTTTGTTGAAACCGCTAATGTTGACCTCTAAGAGAACAGGACTCGGAGTTAGATGAGACGTGAGTTCAAATGCCAGCTTGGCCATTTACTAGAAGGATATATGTGTGTAACAGAGAGAGAGGAAGAGAAGGAAAAGAGGGAGACAAAGGAGGGAGGGTGGGAGGAACAGGGAGTGGGGGAGAGAAAGAGAAAGAGAGAGGAGAATATGGTCATCTCTTTTAACAATCAGAGATTCAATGTCCTTATCTGTAAAAGGGGATAACAATAGTACCTACCTCACAGGGCTATTGTGAGGAATAAATTATATATGTAGGTAGTCTAGCATACTATTTGTCACATGGTAAGCACACAAGAAATTGTTGTTCTTGAACAATCCATTCTATTATTAACTGTCTGGATGAGCTGTGCCTACACTCCCCATTCACACCCATCTGAAAGCAACATATTTGGAATGTCTTGTCATCAGGAATATTTGCTTATTCCTCATGCAGAATTTAAATCTTCCAGACTACCTCATCTGCTGCTCTATGCTAATTATGTATGTATCTTATTTGAATATCTGTTGCAAATTTACAAAGCCACTGTTGTCCTTCTGCCTCCTGGTTATACACAGTCAGGAACAGAAGTTAAAAACAAAAAACAAAAAAAAACCTTGGCATGAAAAAGAAAACAAACCAAGAACATCCTATAATATAATATCTCGTTCTTTTGACCAACTGGGGTTTTTGGAATTTTTTCAGGTTGACTTTCCCAAACAAATACAGGACCAAACAGATCCCCACACTTACCCTGACATGATATTCAACTGCAAAACTGTACTTTAATAAAAATCTGGAAGATGCTTTCTCTGTCATAGTGTCAAGTGTCCCAAACCCACAAATAATAAATATCTGGCTTTTGGTTCTCAGTAGCTATAAGTAAAAGAAAGCAAGGGCTTTGGTGACAGAAATATAAATTCAATTCCTGACCCTGCCATAGGCTGACTGTGTGACCTTGGGCAAGTGACTTAACCTTGCTGAACTCTCTGTAACGAGTGGACGATAACAGTACCTACAGCATAGGCAGGGCTTCTACCTGGTTCAATACCAAGCATACCATCCAGATCTTAGTCCACGTGACTCCCATTCCCTGGGGTTGGAGTTACTGTTTCTTGGGTTGTTTTGAAGACTTTGTGAGTTAATACATGGTAGCACTTAGGACAGCACTTGGCACACAGTAGATGCCAAATAAGTGCTTCTGTTGCTTCTTTCTATTACTATTACTGTTGTTATTATTATTATTATTTTATTATTATTATAGGTTCGTTGTGAGGATGGAATGTGACAATCCCAGTAAAGTGCTGAGCACAATGGCTGGAACGTGGGACGTTCTCATTAAGTGAGAGCTAGAGTCACTGGGGTGTGTAAACTACACCAGTTCTGTCGTAAATAATAGCAAGCAGGACGAGATCATCTCACTCTCCCCCACCCCACGCCAAATGCTGTAAGGACATCAAATTGGGTGCAAAAACACAAAACCGCATCTAGTTCAATTATCTGCACTAATGGGAGGGTTCAGAGGCAAGGACGATCAACGAGGGTGGATAATCCAAAAACCACCTTCACTTGGCCATGAAACGCACTGTCGGTTCACATTCAAATATACTATGTCTGCCATTCTGGGGATTAATTTCCAACTAAATAATGAATCCACACAAGACAGGCCTGATTCCAGCTGGGAAGTGCCCTGGTTCTTTGGTCTGTTTCTGGCTCATCTCCTCTCTGCAACACACTCCACGCTGAGAACAGCCAGCAGGCTCCCCCGACTGGTGCCGAGAACCAATCTAAACAGGGTTGACCCCTCTCAACTTTTCCCAGAGCATGAAAGAGGCCCGGGTTTCAAAGGCTTCTTCTGTATGAAAATTAACTAGGGCTCCTGGTTGGGATGCCACCAATGTGGGGCTCAAGGGACATCTTGCTGCAGAAAACACATAGCTGAGCCATGTGTGCCTCAGCCCTGTCCAAGGTGCACGATGTTGCTCATCTCCTGTGACCCAAAGATCTTGAGACTCCCAGCTCCCCACCACCAACACCACAAGCTCAAAAGGAATGACTTTCTCATTCATGAAGGAGATTACTGGATGTTCTAATCCTAGAGACTGGAAAATTAAACACTGCCATGAGCACCATACTGTACACAGTCATCCGATAAACAGGCATTGAGCACCTATTACGGGTTTGGCATTGTGCAAGGAACTGACTGTATAAAGAAGCAGAAAGAAGACAGAGTCCCTGCCCTTATAGCCTAGTAAAACCAAACAACAAATAAGCAATGGCAGATGAATGTAGTAAAGTAAACATGGTGGTGAGGACACATAGCTTGGGCACCAGACCTCTACTGGTGGGGGATAGGGCCATGCTCTAACCCGGGTACTTTCTAGTAAACCAACATCCCCGCTTGCCCACTCATCTGCAACAGCCTCCTTTCAGTCTTTCTGCCCCACCCCACAAGCCATTTTTTGTTCTATAGCCAGAGTGATCTTAAAATGTGAATCTGACTTACTTCACTCTGTATGACAGTCTCTAGGTCCATCCACATCTCTAGAAATGACCCAGTTTTGTTCCTTTTTATGGCTGAGTAATATTCCATTGTATATATGTACCACATCTTCTTTTTTCATTCCTCTGGTGATTGAGATATATACACTATTGAAACTATGTATAAAATAGGTAACTAATGAGACTACTGTATAGCAGAGGGAACTCTACTCGATGCCCTGTGGTGACCTAAATGTGAAGGAAATCCAAAAAAGAGGGGATATATGTATGCGTATAGTTGATTCACTTTGCTGTAGAAACTAACACAACATTGTAAAGCAACTATACTCCAATAAAAATTAATTTTAAAAAATGTGTATCCAATCAGGCCACCCTTCAAATCTCCCAGTGCTTCTCATTGCTCTAAGACACAAGCCATGCTCTCACTTTGGCATGCACGCCCTGTCTGATCTGGCCTTTGCCTCCCTGCCTCTCCTCAACTCAGGCCACCCCCGGCCCTGCTCATCACACTCCAGCCACCCTGGCTCCTTTAAGCTCCTCCAAAACAACCATCTCTTTTCTTTCCTCAGAATCTAGGCATCTTCTATTTCCTTTAATTGAGTTGCTTGTCCTACAAGTAAGTCCATCTCATCTGTTTGGTCTCTACTCAAATGCTACCTCCTCATAAAGGCTTTTCCTACCAGCCTCAAGTAGGGGACGATGGGTAGGAAGGAAATTAAATTGCAACTGGGCTTCCTTCACTGTACTCTCAAAATGTGGAAGGATTTATTTTTGATTTTTGTCTATGGCCTTATTTATGTCTATGAACCCATAAACAATAAGAAGAACAAATAATAAGAAGAAAAGTAAAGGATAAGAAATAACAATAAGAACAAATGTTGGCTGAGCCCTTATTTTGTGCCAAGTTCTCCTCTAAACTCTTTTCACGTGTCAACTCATTTCATTTCATCTTCCCAGCTAGCATGTATTGTCATCGCCGTGGACACAGGCACAGAGAGGTTAAGCAACTTGCACACTAGTTGTATGAGGTACATACGTGACAAAGGCTGAATTTGAACCTGGGAAGCCTGGTTGCAAAACCCGTGTTCTTAACTTCCATACCGAGCCACTTCTCAACCACAAGCACCTTTATTTTTTCAATTAAAACAAAATCACCTCCACAAAGGGCCATTAAAAAGTGACAAAGACCATGGGGGAACTTTGTTCAATAGAACTTGAATCATTCTCTCCCTCTGGGATCTTCTCTCTTCCCTCCTTCCTTGCGTCCCCATAACGATGAACATCCTGCCCCATCCTTTTAGAACACACTCTATCCATAATCACTCTTAGCAGCTATGGCTACATAAAGCTTATTTATACCCATGTCCTATGGCTAAAAGAGATCTTTAGGCAGCCCACAACCCTGCCCAAAGAGTGTATACATCACCAGGAGACAGGCTGTGAAACAGACTGGGGTGATTTAGTGAGAAATGCCCATTATCCAAAAGCAAAGAAAACCCAAGGCCACCACTCTTTTCTCCCGTCCTGCTTCTATTTTCTCCTACTCCCAGCTCCATTCTAATTCTGTGCCTCCAATCTTAAATACATTACAAACATAACCTATTCTATTTCTTTTTTTAAAAACTAAACAGGCTCAACTTAAGGTCAGTCTCTTCTGGTACACTGGCTCCTATTATGGAAGGAATAAAGGAGAGATTGCTTTTAAAAAGAGAGGGGCTGCTTTTAATGACAGTTTCCAAACAGTGGCCTTTTGTACTTGAAGGGATTGATGATAAAGCTCACCGTCAACTGACAGTAACATCAATGTCAGAGCACAAAGGGATGGATGTCCCTCAATATGGGACCATCCCAGAGCCATTAACCAGTGCTGGTCTGCTCTGCCATCTTGGAGGACGGCTACTACTCAGGACAACGTGGCCGCTGATTTCCTCTGAGCAGAGTCAGTGAAATAAGGCAGAGATGCGAAAGAAAACTCTCCGTCTCTTTCTCTTTCTCTCCCTCACATACCTACACATACACACACACACACACACACACACACACACACACACACGCACACACACACACACTCCATATCTGAAAGTAATTCAGCACTGCCCAGTGGTGAAAAGCCCTGGTCAAAATTTGAATCTGAGCTTTGCCAAGTCTTTGCTGCGTGACTTTAGGCAAATACCTTTGCTGCTCTATGCTCCAGTGTTCTCATCTGTAATATAGAGGTAATATCTCATAGGGCTGTTTTGCAGGTAAGATGAGGTAATTCATGCAAAGAGTTTGGCAAGATGTCTAGATAGATTAACACTCGAATTTTATGTTGGCTGTTAGTATTACTATTTTAACTACGACAGAACTGTACAGTTCAAAGCATCAGCAAATTTCCTCTCCCTAATGCTTTTGTGAAGGAGACAGGGCATCTAGTACTGCTACAGTTTTAAAGGTGAGGCTCAGACAGGTGTTAATGATGGACTTCAAACCACATAAGTGACCAATTAACCGGCAGAGTCGAGACTAGAGAGGTGGCCATGTGACTCCAGACCAGTGCCTGGCTCACTGCTCCAAGTTATTTCTCAATCTGTTGAAGACTGGGTGACTGGTCTATGTCTGGACTGATCCTAGGAGCAAGGGAAAGAAGGTCATTCCCTGAGTTTCCCACAGTCACAATTTCAAGTATTGTATCTGATGGTTAGAGTGGCCATATCGTGTGTCATTTAACCTGGATATTTTTGAGAGTGACAAATGCTGTACTGGACAGGATTCCAGGAAGGGACATAAACTAAGGCAGTAGCAGACAGACTGGGACAAATGCCCTCTACCTATTGTCCACATAATTATACGAGTACAAATCCTGACTCTTCCTTCTACGGTGGGCTGTGGCATCTAGTATCTTGTTTCCCAGCATATTTTCTCATTTCCTCTCTTCTGGTGGAATCACCCCTCTTGCTTTCAGCCTATTACTTCTCCAACCTGTGGTGTCACCACAAAGCTGCCAAGTACAGCACTGCTCTCCTTCCCAGCCTCAAAGGTTAGGTTAAGGATAAGCTCAAAGCCAAGCCAATGGAGGTTGTTCCCAGGGGCTTTTCTAGCAAGGATGATAGCCCCGTGCTTTTGGGGAAGGGAGACATCACAATGCTCAAAAGATAAAATGTTGGATTTGTCTCCTCATTCTTTCTTGGCCGTTGAGAGGAAATTTATCTTCAGCAGCCTGCCAATCGACTGAGAGGCAGAGACAAGTGGAGATGCAAGGTAAGCACAAAAAGGGAATGTCCTCCCAGTACTGAGCCATTGGCTCCAGGCACAAAAACTTGGGGTTCAGTCTCTGACACCCTCATTCCTGCAGTCATTTATTAGACTTTGTAGGTGAACACAAAATTCTTCCCAAATCTATTATCCAGTATATTCTATGGTCATTTAGGTGTTTGTACTTCCTTTTGTTAAAAGTAGCATGAGGGCTTCCCTGGTGGCGCAGTGGTTGAGAGTCCGCCTGCCGATGCAGGGTACATGGGTTCGTGCCCCGGTCCGGGAAGATCCCACATGCCGCGGAGCGGCTGGGCCCGTGAAGCCATGGCTGCTGAGCGTGCGCGTCCGGAGCCTGTGCTCCTCAACGGGAGAGGCCACAACAGTGAGAGGCCCGCGTACCGCAAAAAAAAAAAAAAAAAAAAGAAAGAAAAAGTAGTATGAAATGGGTTTATGTTACTTGCAATCAAGATAATTCTAATTATACAGATACCAAAAATATGGGTATGGAAAAGAATCTCTAAGAAAGGTAAAAAAATTTAAGTGAAAGAGGATTTAGAAAGGAGAGAAGTCAAGGTCAGCAGCATATTTGCATTGAAATAATCATTTGAGTGGGCTTGCGAAAGCTTAAAATTTTGAATAAGGAAAAAGGGAGTTATGTCCCACGTCCCAAGAGTTCTTGTTGAAAGAAGAACATGACCGTGGAAAGGCATTATGGTGTAGTGGCACTGGCATCGTTAAATTATGGTTCAAATACCAGTTCCACTGCTGAGTTCTTGGTCAAGACACTTCAGCTTTCTGAGCTTCTATTTCTTCCTCTAGGAAATAAGGTTTCTAATACCTCTCAGAGTTGCTAAGAGAGTCATCACGAGCATACAAAAAACACCTACTATTACCCTTGGCACTCAGAAGGTTATTAATAAATAGTGATTATTTTTCGTGTGTGGAGGGCAGCAAAGAGATCCAACTGTAAAAGCTGATAGGAGTTGGACTGGAGACTATGGTATCCCTAGAGGTAGAAAGTACACTTTTGTTGTCTTTGGCCTGCTGTGATCTGGCCCACGGTCTGGACTCTATGAAGTGCTTAATAACAGTCAACGAATAGATCAATGAAAAAGAAAATCACTGATGAATGTACATAGCCTTAGAGGGATCTTAAATAACCATAAACAGCCATTATCAGTATCCTCAAGGTAAATGTATCTGGCAAGGTATCTAGTGCCAGGTTGCATTAAAAGAATCCTCATGGCAGTTGTCTATATATATATATATATATATATATATATATATATATATATATATATGCGCACACACACTTACATATATACACACTTATATATATAAAATATATTTTGCAAGAGTGAAAACCTGCAAGAGAGTACAAATGAGAAAAAAAGTAAACAAATCATTTTTGCTTATATTCATGGATGCACGTGACTTGCTTACAAAGAAATAGAGAGTAAAAAGTGTATCATTCATCCAATCATTCATTTATTTCTAAGTTCACTCACATGCATTAGCTCTTGCTACGATTTAGCAATGTTATGCACCCTAGGGACCCAAAGATGAAGACACAGTTGCTGCCAGGGAACCCTCAAACAAGGGCATGAGGAAGAGATATTGATGACTAACTTTGATACAATATAATAAATATCATACTGTCAGAAGTATTAAAGGCTCCAGAACTCCTGGAAAATGAGCATTCACTGTACCCGAGGAGATTGGAATATGCCAAGGCAGACAGGGGAGAAAAGTAATCCCTGAAGGAGGACACAGCATACCAAAGGCATAAAGTCATGAAGATGCATGCCGTCTGTGGGGGAGACAGTGAATTCTCTGATCTCCCCGCAACAAACACTACATGAGGTAAGTGGGGGCACTGAGACTCAACGGCTGGGTTGACCAGATGCCCATAGGCCTTGAATACCAAGCTAAAACATAGATATTTCGTTCTGCAGAAAATGACAGGCCACGAACAGTTGCTGATAAAGGGAGGGACATAACCAAATGGAAGTTTTAGTGAAATAACTTTGAAAGGAGAGCAGAGGGTAGATCAGAAGGGATGGTGGGGTGACAGATATTACTTATTTTATATTAAAAAGTCAAACAGGGGCTTCCCTGGTGGCGCAGACGTTAAGAATCCACCTGCCGATGCAGGGGACATGGGTTCGTGCCCTGGTCCGGGAAGATCCCACATGCTGAGGAGCAACTAAACCCGCGTACCACAACTACTGAAGCCCACGCGCCTAGAGCCCGTGCTCTGCAACAAGAGAAGCCACCGCAATGAGAAGCCCGTGCACCGCAACGAAGAGTAGCCCCAGCTCGCCGCAACTAGAGAAAACCCGCGTGCAGCAACGAAGACCCAACGCAGCCAATACATACATACATACATACATACATACATACATACATATATACATACATACATACATAAAAGGTCAAACAATTTCCAAGGATTTTAGTAAGGATGACTAGATATATGGAAACACTGATAACTGGATGAGAGAAGGCTATGTAAGTCAGGGATCTAAGAGACAAAGTACGAGAAAACCCTTCGAAGTGCATTAAGGGGATGAGGGAAGGTATTTATCAGCTTATGTAACTGAAACATCCAGTAGTAGATACAGCTCAAACACAGGTGTCTGCATGATTTAATCGGACTTGTTCTCTTTCTATCTCTGTACTGTCCTTCATCTTAGGCAGTATCTCCCATCACGGTACCCACAGCTACTCCAAGCTCCCATTCTCACAATTCCTAACCAGCCACATCAAGAAGCTATTTCCCCCAGCAACTTCTGAATTGAGTCTCACTGGTCTGCCTGAACCAGGTCCTGAGGCCAGGGTGTGGGATGCCTTGACTGGTCAGGCCTGGATTATGTACCATTTTGAATCTGAGGTGGGTCCGCCCACCCAACCTCAGGTGGCCTGCACTTAAAGGAAGGGGTATCCTGCTTCCTGTTGGAGAGATAACTGCTGGGCAGACAAATAAAACATGTCTTCTTTGGAAGCATGGGAAGGGGAAGGAAAAGAAAGAATATTCAGTTGTGAACCTTAATCTTAAATACCAGGACCCTAACTGTAAATGCACTTACTGCCCATATTATTGGAAGAACTTTCAACTATGCTTTCCAAACCTCCAGGAGTACTTGGAATTTTAAGAATCAAAATACCTTTATTTCCCCCAAATCCACTAAAGCTCCTTGAAAGAACAAAATCTCTTTAAAGATGCGAAGACGTGCAGTGGAAATGAAAGGACAAACAGAACACTTCTAACTCACCTAATATTTTCAAATGAAAATGCTTCCTCCTAGGAATGTATATATAAATTTCCCCAAGTGCAGCTACTAATAAGCGTGTCATAAGACCCTTACATAAGTAGGAACATTCACCTTTACTTTCTGCTAACACTAATATTAACCCTTTCAATTCAGACAACTTTTGATGTTAAAATGTACTTAGTGTTGGGCTTCCCTGGTGGCGCGGTGCTTGAGAGTCCGCCTGCCGATGCAGGAGACGCGGGTTCGTGCCCCGTTTCGGGAAGATCCCACATGCCGCGGAGCGGCTGGGCCCGTGAGCCATGGCCACTGAGCCTGCACGTCCGGAGCCTGTGCTCCGCAAATGGGGGAGGCCACAACAGTGAGAGGCCCGCATAACGCAAGGGAAAAAAAAAAAAAAAAAAAAAAATGTACTTAGTGTTTACTCTGGAGAGAAAACAAAACCAAAAATATGATACTTCCCCCAATATTTCCAGATATACACGTTCTTTGAAATGTATACAATTATGTTACGACTCTTTTAACATTGGTCAAAAACTCAAACAGCAGTACCGTGATAAAAGGTGAATAAAGTCAAAACTAAAAGGAGACCTGGGTTTAAAAGAAGGGTCGTGTGTTTATTATCTGGGTGAACTCTGGCAAATTAGGTTAACCTCTCTGTTCCTCTCTCTGCTTTTTAGTCTGTAAAACAGATGCAGTACTAATACTTAAATGAAAATTAGATAAAATAATACATGTAAATTGGAAAATATGAATATGTGTATGTAGGTGTACTTGGACACTTAGAATATATACTTGGAATCCAAGTATTTGGCTTTCAAAATCCCAAGTAATTCCAACTATATACTCAAATGTGTGTACACATATTTCTGTGTGTTTAGGAAACTATAGTTCCCCAAACTGGACATAATCTAACTGCCTTACAAGGGAATGATTATATAAATAATGATGGACTTATACAATAAAATACTATGTAAACCTTAATCAGAATGCAATAGACCTATAAAGGCCGATACAGGAAGGTCTTCATGGTACATGATTAAATACCAAGAGCAAGGTATAAAACAATGAGTTGAGTATATCCCTATTTAAAGAAACCATATATATATATATATATATATACACACACACACACACACACACATACACACATACACACATGCACATATATTTCACTAAATAAATCATATAGAAATATTATATAATCCATATATGTATATGATTTACGTACTTAAAAGTATTATTGTACTTTACTTACTAAGCATTATGTATTGATAATTATACATGCATATAACATAGGTACACATAATAAATATACAAATAAAGATGCACATACAAGAACTTATACGTGAATCGAACTTTCATGAAAAAATACATAAGAAACCAAAAATGTTTGCCTCTAAGAGGAGATCTGGCCGCCTGGAATTAGACCTTAAATTTTATTCTATGTTTGAAATTCTTATTTTTTTTAACCACTTGCAAAATATTGTTTCATATCTTTTTTCTAAACTTGACTTTCACTGACCTTTCCCAATTCATCTGTTGCTGTTTATCCTATCTGTGAAAATCCCCAGCAGATAATGGTGTTTGTGTGTGAAATGGACCAGCTTTTTTCAGACCACCATATTTACATGCAGGGGCCACTTTGGTAAAACGATGCTAGCTGATTAAGAGAGTTTGTGAAAAAGTACCCACTGTGATTGAAACACTCATTTAATACATTTTAAGTGCCTGAAATGCTCAGCTTCCTTGATTGGTGTTGATTGTTTGCATTTGATTTATTTCCTCAGTATCAGTGTTCGTTAAATTACTTAAGTAATGGCCACCCTGTAGCTGCATCTCTATTTAACTCCATGTCTTTGGGAGCATTCTAAGTCAGAGGCTGTTCACTTCAGAAGCTGGGAATGTAGATTTGACCATCAAGAGCTGTGTATTGCTCACAGAAATTACTTACAAGGAAAATTATCTTTCAAAAAACTTCACAGCAGTCTGATTTTTTTTCTATTTATAGCTTCTATTCTTGGCAGAAGTCTTATTATTTTTGACAATTTATTAACTACCATGGACACACTCATAAAGTGATGTTCAATGTTCACAACCATATGCTTGATATTCTACATTTTAAAAGTCTACCACCCACGTGGACAGTAAGAGTTCTGCCAGCAACATTCTAACAGTCCATACACTAAACACACTTTTTACAAAACAGACGTGGTTTCGTTGGACATTCCAATAGTCCACAGTCTGAGTGGAGATTTTCTTTTTGTGTTTATCTGTCCCAGTGGAGATGGGTACTGGGATTTCTCTTCATTCATTGCTTGAATGAGGTTTGCTTTTGCCTGTGCGCACATTTACATCAAGAAGCCTCACTGTGGAATGGGGAGTATTGATCAAGGGAGGTGGTCAGAAGGAGGGTCTTTTGTGCTGGAGGAGGGAAAGGCATCGGGGTCTGTGAGGTCATGAGAACCACGGATACGCAGAGGGCACTTTGGAACTTAGGGTACAGAAGTAAGATGGGAAAGGAGAAGCTGCGTATTGTCTGCATATTTCTGACTGCAAAAGTCAGGTGCATCAAGAAAAAGCTGGAGTTTGACCAGTTGGAATAAAGAAGCCCAAATGAGACTGAGTTGTAAACACCCAGGACCCTGATGCTCTGGGAGTGGGAAACCCCTTCCTACAGCAACGGCATTTTTAGGTGAAAAATCACAACAAATGAAGTCATAGTAATTGAGGGGAACTGCAGGTGGTCTAGCAAGGTTTACCTTGGGAGAAGGTCTGCGTTGAGGTTTTAGTAGAAGTTTGCACCCCAGACAAAGTATGAGATCAAAAAGCTTGACAGGTCGTCAAAGAGTGAGTCTGAGCCTTCAGGCCTGAGCGAGGGTCTAGGGCACCACGAGGCAGGAAGGGGAGGGAAACTCACTCCAATGTCCTGCGTGAAGTGACTCAGCAACTTAGATGGTTCTCTGCTCCCCTCCCACTACAGGGCTGGAGCCCACCCAGTGGTGGGAGCCAGTGGTTACTTTGAGATAAGCTCTAGAGCCATCTTAGTAGGTTCAGAGACCACTCATGGACATAGCTCTATTGAAAGTAGAAAAATGTATATTATTCAAATTCAGAGGAAGAAAAAATTTTAAGTCAGGGGAAAAGAGTAATTTATTCTTAACAGGTGGACTCCCATAAATCCTTCTGTCATGGGACAGGCATCCATTATAAATCTTTCACTTATGTGACAGGTACTTACTGAGTGTGTACTCTCCCTAAGGCACTGTGCTCGGCTCTGTGGGGTCCACAGAAATTACCCTGAGGCAGAGTTTAAGAAGAATCTGAAGTTGGCTAGGGGAGATTGAACATAAAAGCAAAATCAAGATGACTATGGAAAACAGTATGGAGGTTACTTAAGAAACTAAAACTAGAGCTACTGTATTATCCAGCAATCTCACTCCTAGGTATATATCTGGGAAAAAATGAAAACTCTAATTCAGAAAGATACATACACCCCAATGTTCATAGCAGCACTATTTACAATAGTCAAGACATGGAAACAGCCCAAATGCCCATCAACAGACGACTGACTGGCTTAAGAAGATGTGGTAAGAGAGCCCGCGTGCCACAGCTAGAGAGAAGCCCGCAGGCCACAACCAAGAGCCTGTGTGCTGCAACTAAGACCCAGCACAGCCAAAAATAAATAAAACAAATAAATAAAAAGGTGTGATATATATATTTGATATATAAACACAATGGAATATCACTCAGCCATAAAAAAGAGTGAAACATTGCCATTTGCAGCAACATGGATGGACCTAGAGAAATTATACTTAGTGAAGTCAGTCAGACAAAGACAATACTATATGATATCACTTATATGTGGAATCTTAAAATTATACAAATGAATCTTTATACAAAACAGAAACAGACTCAGAGACATAGAAAACAAACTTATGGTTACCAAAGGGGAGAGGGAGGGAGGGATAAATGAGGAGTATGGGATTAGCAGATACAAACTGCTATACATAAAATAGATAAGCAAGAAGGATTTACTGTATAGCATGGGGAGTTACATTCAATATCTTGTAATAACCTATAATGGAATATATTATGAAAAAAAGAATTACTTTGCTGTATGCCTAAAACTAACACAATACTGTGAATCAACTATACTTCAATTAAAAAATTAAAAAAGAAGAAAAAAGTACAAGATGGCCATTATTTAATGACCTAGATGGGTATTCATTCATTCTTCCTATTAATATATTCATTCCAATCAATAACTAAGGAATATGGTACATGAAAGCAGTATACCTGCATATGGCTGAGGGTGGAGAGAGGGCGGGGCTTAGGATAAGCTTCCTGTACTTCAGTGATTCTCATCCCTGACTGTATATTATCACTCAGCTGGGGAGCTTTTAAAAAAATAAGGATGCCTGGGTATGAAACTCCTGGGACTCTAATTTAATTGGTGTAGAGTGGGTCCAAGTTTTGATAGTTTTTAAAACTCTCCCCAATTGATTCTACTTTGAAGTCAGGGTTGAGAAGCTCTAATATGTACTTAGTAACACTCGACCTGAGTCTTGAAAGCTGTGGATAGGAACTGGAAATAGGGAGAAATCAAAACAAAGCACAGTAGAACCTGTTCTTTTCTCTTCTGGGCATTTTCTCCCTCCGGGAGGTACCCTGTGAGGTGGGTCACTATTTAAATTCTCCAGCATCAGGAAGGAAAGCAATGAACATGTATGAAGAGGAGCTGCTGGGGACTTGTAATGTGATATGGGTTCCTGGATTAAGGGCAAACCAGAAGAGGAAGAGGGAGCTTCCAAAGGGATACATTTAGTTTCCAAGAAAGTTAAAACCTTCATTCTAAGATGTGTGCTGCAACTAAGATGCCTGACTATAGCATGGTTTAAGTTTGGATGCAAATCTAGTGCCACCACTGTAAGAGCAACATTTTGATGCCTTCTAAATAGCAGGCACTTTATAGACATTTCTAATTCCAAAGAGGTTATTTTTATTCTGGCTTTATAGCTGATCAAAGCAGGACTCAGAGAGTAAGTGATATGCTAGGTAAGTTACCTAGCTAGTGACTAGGTGAGGCAGGTCTGGCCATTTGGCTTTTAGCTAAAAATCCCGCACTGCCCATTTTCTTTCCCACAAACTTATCCCATGAGGAAAGTAGGGTGTACTTTGATCTTCTAACACTGTAATTTCCTGAATTTCTCTTCTCAATACAACACCCTTCTGTTTTAGCAAGATAACAAAGAGAGAATACTTAACAAAATCTATAGGAAGATGTGTTTATAATAAAAACACCCTTGCCTTCAAGATTTTAATGACTGTCATTATTATAGTTCAGGCAGAACAAAAGCAAATCCAAAGCACTCTTTAGACACTTCATGCTGTTGAAGAATTATCTGGATAGGTCATTCCTTTTGCATTTATAATGGTTGGATCCCCTGAGTTTATTTAGAGATAAAATGTAATGCAGTGACAGACACAGGGATTTGGGTCCAAGTAGATGTGAAATATAATCTCTCTACTGCCATTCACTAGCTGTGTGACCTTAGACAAATTGCTTAACCAATCTGAGCCATTTCTTCTTACCTGTACAATGGGGATAAAATATCCAACCTAGTAGATTTATTGTAGATTAAATAAACAAACAAACAAACACATACATACACACACACACACCGAGCACCTGGTAAAAATTATATTACAACAAGGCCAATATTTACTGGGTATTTACTAATTTCAGGCACTATGGTAAGCTTTTTGAGTTCACTGTCTTAGTTTATTTTCACAGATCTATGAGGTAGGTACTTTTATGAGTCCTATTTCACAAATGAGACCAAGACAAAATGAGGTACCGTAAGTCCCAGGTCTTTCTGAAATGTGAATGTCCACATAGAAGAAGGTTGAAAATAAAGCCAGGTGGACAGGTCAGCAGAACCCCGAACCGTCAGAATGCAAGAAGAACCAAGAAACAGTTGATGGGGTTCAGGGCAGGCCACCCCAAGACGTGCCATTCTGGCTGTGGATTATTTCCAGCTGAAAACCAAGCAAGGCCCAAAAGACTCAGGACTTTGGACTCCCCCTTATGGCCTAAAAGAATTTTAGATAAAAGGCTAGTCCCAAGATGGTGCTATCAGCATAGATAATATAGTAAAATATGAACTAGAGGTGGCAGACAGGGAGGAAGGTAGCATGGCCCACTTTATCAAAGTCCCTCTCTGCCCCACTGTCTCTAGGTGGCCCAGCAAACATTTGTTTACCAACCATTAACATTTTCCATTTTCCTGTGAATTACCTTACTTCCCTTTGAAGTCCCAGATGCCTACCCCCTGCTCCTCAGTCCAGAATGACATATATACCTCATACCGCCTTACTGTCTTCATGCTTATATGAATTCCCCGTATGTACATAACAAATTTATCTCCTCCTGTTAATCTGCCTTACGTCATTTTAATGACTTGACCAGCCAAAAGAACGAAGAGGGGGAGGGGGGAATATTCCTCTCCCCTAAAGAGTTAAGGCCAAGATCTGAGTCAAGAAGGAGAGCTGAAGATTTAGTTAAGGTCTTCACAGTAGAGATCGAATTACATTCAATGCCCTGTTAACTGAATTTACCAATATCCCTCCCAATCTCTAAATCTTTTCTCTTCCTTTAATTTTGAAATAATTATAAGCTCACAAGAATTTGCAAAAGTAGTAAAGAGAGATCCTATGGACTGTTCACTCAGCTTTCCCCAATGGAAACATCTTACACAACTGCAGGACAATATTCAGACTAGGAAACCGATATTGGTGCAATCTGCTGACCTGACACACGTACAGTGCATGTGTGTAGCTCTGTGAAAATTTATCCTATGTATAGATTCATGTAACCACAACCAATGTCAAGATGCAGGGCTTTTCCTTCACCACAAAGAGTGCCCTGTTTCTACTCCTTTCCAACGTGCTTTTCCTTCAATGATTTCTATTTACGTTTACGAAGCAAGGTCGACATCCACAAGGCTCTGCTGGCCACATTCAGGATCCCCTCCTCCTTCTGGAGAGCGATGTGAACTCCTAATCCCTGAAGGCTTTCGAATGGGGTGACGTGATCAGATTACACAGTAGCAGTGTGGGGAATTTGGGATGAGTAGGGAGAGGGGTTCCCAGGAGCTCACTGTCATCACCCCCTCAAAGCGGGGTCGAAATTTGGCCCAGGGTGGTGCCAAAGAGAAGCTGATGGAAAGAAGATCTTACTTCAGTCATCTCTTTTAATTTGCCATCCCTCCAGTGTTGACCTTCTCCGACTCACCCTCTAAGCTGTGGCTAAAGGAACCTCTCTGAAATGCCACTGATATCAGGTGAATTTAGGGTAAAACCCAAATCACTCATGATCCATAACATACTTCTTCATTTGGCCCATCCCTACTTTCCAGCCTCAGCTCTTTCTGTCTTGCCCTCTGCCCTGCCTCAGTAAACTATGTAAATTTCCCTGGTAGGTCTGTATCAGGTCGATGCATGTGCCAAGCAAGCTCTGTAGAATTCAATGGGAATGACACTCCCTGGGTTCGTGCAGCATGGCTGCCCAGATCATCTTGAGATTCTCCAAAGCCTCACTTCCTGTGGGTAATGAATATGCAGAATATTAGCATAGTTAGCACTTCTAACATCTAACAGGTTGAGTGGTCTCAGATGTTTCTTACCAATCCAGGTGGAAGCGACTCTGAATGAGACCCCAAAGTCACCGCGTTAATAAGTTATTTTGGAAAAGGAGAGAGCACAGGATTGCGGGAAACAAAGAAACACAGAGGCATGCATATACATCACAGAGCATGAACTTTAAATGTGTTTTGACCTTAGGACTCTGATCTCCCTCCTTTCTTCCAGTTCCTAAAGCTGAGGATATAGGAATGCTTTTCTGGATACCTGTATAACAAGAGAGCCAATCTCAAAGGTAAGATAGAGATGCTTTTAAAGTGGCTACTTATGGGACAGGGTGGAGTAGAAACGATCACACACCCACACCAAAATTTCATGAAGAGGAAATCCAGTTGTAAAATCACCAGGATTGCCAAAAAGCTGTCGTGTTAGGGAAAAAAATGCTGAAACATTCTACTCCCATTTTGTCCCATTATTCAAAAGAACATACATTTTATAATCCAGGGAAGACCTCCATCCATCTGAGAACGAGCCACTGTCCTCCAGCCCTAATTCCATAAATAGCCTTTGCACATTTTGCTCATTGACACCGTACAGAGATGGGGTCCCTCCTGGCGTGACATTCCATCTGGCTGGGACTCACAGCACATTCTCATCTCCTTAGGAAGCAAACTGCTTCTCTGATGTTTCCCCACTGTGTCCAATTATGCTGCTCCCTTGCTAAATGAGCTCTTAGGCATTCAATACATTTTTAAGGAAATGGATCAGCATGATTATTCTGGGAAACACAAAGCTCACGAAGGAATAGGGCAAATTATGAATTTCAGGAAATACTGGTCTTTGTACATTAATCACACTAATAATATTACAAATGAGAGAAGTATAAATCCAGTTCCCTCCTGTGCGTGATTTGCTTTGTTTGATCCCTTTGAAGCAAGTGTGCAGAGTATTGTTTTGATGTATTTAGTCCCCTCCTTAAATTTTTTCAATTATTGCTGCATTTTTAACAATCAGAACAAAAAAATTGGAAAGCTACAAAATTTTTCCAATCAGCAGTAAAATCCATAGAAAACACTGTGATGTTAAATGGGAAGGCTATCAGAGAATGGCAGATATACAACACACATCACACTACTTCCTCATTCTAAGTCCATGGCAGACATCCCTAATCAATTACAGAACTCTGGCCTACAGAGATCTTAAGTGGCCTCAAACTCACTTTTCCACATTACCCACATAGCACTTACCCACCATCGGAATTGACATCACTGTGACCCAGGTTTAGAGATGAAGCAACTAAATTCTGATAGGTGGAGTGCCTCCCAAGGACAGGTGGTGAATAAGTGTCAAAGCCAAGAGAGGAAGCAGTATCCTACTCCCCATCTGGCGCCCTACACCTACAATAGGCACCCCTCCTTATCTTTATAGAGCACCTGGGCAGAATGCCTTCTATTCTTATGGGATTCTTTAGGAATTTAAGGAAATAAGAAGAGCCACAGGGGGGTCTCATCACGGAGTGTGAGCATGGAAACTTCCACTTACAACTTCATCTTTCCAACACACACACACCCCTCCATCTGCAAACCTGCTTCACTTTCTTTTGCATGGCTGTATCCTTCTCAACATTCAGATTTCAGTTAAATTATCGCTTTTCCAAAATACCTTTCCATGGGACATCCCTGGTGGTGCAGTGGTTAAAAATCCGCCTGCCAATCCTGGGGACGCGGGTTCGATCCCTGGTCTGGGAAAATCCTACATGCTGCGGAGCAACTAAGTCCGTGAGCCACGACTACTGAGTCTGCTGTGCCACAACTGCTGAAGCCTGGGCGCCTAGGGCCCATGCTCCGCAACAAGAGAAGCCACCGCAATGAGAAGCCCCGCATACCACAACAAAGAGTAGCCCCTGCTCACCACAACTAGAGAAAGCCTGCGAGCAGCAAGGAAAACCCAACGCAGCCAATAAATAAATAAATTTAAAAAAATAAATAAACTTCCTGGACCTTTTCCCTCTTTTGTTATAAAAAAAAAAAAAAAAAAAAAAAGGCTTTCCACACCAACTTATTTAAAGAGACTCTCCACTAACTGGTTTTTATCTTAATACTCTATTTTATGCCTACCATGTACCACAAGTAGTAACTGGTATAACTGTTTACTAGATCAGTATTTCTTCTCCCAGACCACATGCCCCAAAACGTCAGAGGACCACATCTGCTTACTCTCCACCAACATCCAGCATGGCTTGGATGGAGATCAGCACAAGACCAAGTCAGCAAATTACAGTAATTATAAATACCATACTTTCTAAGAGGATCTCGCCCTCATATTTTTATCCTATCTCTTTGTCCTACGCACAACCACATTTAGGGATGCCCTTGGGTATCACCTGCCAGAAAGTCACAGCTCAGGTGTGTAGTTTTTTTTTTTTAATAAATTTATTTATTTACTTATTTATTTATTTTTGGCTGTGTTGGGTCTTTGTTGCTACACGCAGGCTTTCTCTAGTTGCGGGGAGCAGGGTCTACTCTTTGTTGCGGTGTGCGGGCTTCTCATTGCTGTGGCTTCTCTTGTTGAGGAGCACTGGCTCTAGGCGCGCGGGCGTCAGTAGCTGTGGCTCGCGGGCTCTAGAGTGCAGGCTCAGTAGTTGTGGCGCACGGGCTTAGTTGCTCCACGGCATGTGAGATCTTCCCAGACCAGGACTCGAACCCATGTCCCCTGCATTGTCAGGCAGATTCTTAACCACTGCGCCATCAGGGAACTCCCTGTAGTCCTTTCCTTAAGGTCCTGCATAAGATATTTGCTCCATCAAGCAAATAAAAGTCCCTTTGGATTGTTAGGAGGAAAGAAATTAAGCTTCTAACCTCAGCTCTGTCATCTGACCTCCCTAAGCTTCCACCCAGTTCCTCCACCCAACTGATCCTAGCCCAAATTGTCGACCCATGGAAATGTGAGCTGAATTCGTGGTTGTTTTCAGCCTCTAAGTGTTGGGGTAGTTTGATGTAGCAGAAGCTAACTGATATACTACTGTGTTAAGAACAAAGGTTCTAGAATGGGGTGGCCTGAGCTTCAATTCTGAGCTTTCCACTGAATGGCAGCACAATCAGAGACACATTTGTTTAAGCCTCAATTCCCTCATGTGTAGAATGGAAATAATAAGAGCATTTTCCTGACAATGTTATAATTATTAAACGAGTTAATATACATAAAGTACCAGGTACACAGTAAGTGCTCAATAAACATCAGTGATTATTATTATTTTTTAAGAGTTTAAAAGATTCATTTCAATCACTAATTTATTGAATTTATTTCCTCAATGCTCCCAGCATCTTGTTTTTGCAAAGGGAAAAGCTATTTGCGCACCATTATAAACTCTTTTATGAAGAAGATAAGGTAAAATATATTTATTACTATCTATAATTTCCTCATATTATTTCCATCATATATGTGTAATCTCAACTTAAAAAGACATTAATAGTCAAGTGCACACTGAATAAAGGGGAATTTTCTGTTGTGTAGAATTACAAAAGGAGAATCATGCCTTTATTTTTCTTTAAAATAAGGGATTTGGATCACATTCATAGGATCAAATAATACTCCAAAACCTGCAATATGCTACATGCAACATTCAATCCAGTGAAAAGTTTCCCCTCTTAATTTTAAAGACCACCAAGTTTAAAATACATATATTCTGTATTTAAAGCCATCCATCTTTTCAACACTGGAATGATGCTTTCCATCAGCAGAAGTATAACAAGTAAAGAAAACCTTTCTGTGTTTTTTTTTCTGAAGTCTTGAAAATCTGGAAGGAAACCAATATTTACATTTGGGTTCGTATTTTGCATTAAATTCATATACATACTAAATTTCTTCTGGCTCCTCTACAGAAAGTACTATTAGCTCATGCTCCATTTTCCTACATGCATAAAAAGCAAATAACAACTTATCTCTTTTTATGAGCTGCGCATAAAGCAAAATCCATTCTTGTGTGTGACTTAACCCTTACGAGCATCAGTATGAGCTGTTCCCATGTGCTTATCTCAAAACTCACAAATTGAAAGGTAGGGTGGAAATGGTGAGACAATACATAAAGGGAAAACAAGACGAAGGAATGTCCTTGTAGACCCAGCATCAGGAGAGATGGGGTCTCTACATCCCGTGCATAGTAAACGTTATGGAATCATAGAAGAGCACAGAGACCATCCAAGGTAATGTCTTTTCCTTGGGGAAAGAGCTTAGCTTTTGATTTTTGTTCTTTGTTTAATAGCTAAGGCAACTCTGTGAGCTTTACATATGGCCCTTCAGACTTGAGAATGACACTGTGGTCTCCAGAGTAAAAGGTAAGGAGACATCATTTATCTTAACTGCCTCTCAGAGGCTGACACTTGAGCACAACATGGCCTGTCACTACGATGGGCCAAAAAGGCATCTATTCTGCATGTCACATCTACCCACTTCCCTCAAAGAGCTTTGGGGCAAAGATGTATACATCATTTAAAATAAATGGCAAGGACCTTCAAGATGGCAGAGGAGTAATAAGACATGGAGATCACCTTCCTTCCCACAAACACATCAGAAATACATCTACATATGGAACAACTCCTACAGAACACCTACTGAACGCTGGCAGAAGACCTCAGACTTCCCAAAAGGCAAGAAAATCACCATGTACCTGGGTAGGGAAAAAGAAAAAAGAAAAAACAGAGACAAAAGAATAGGGACAGGACCTACAACAGTGGGAGGGAGCTGTGAAGGAGGAAAGGTTTCCACACACTAGGAAGCCCCTTCGCGGGTGGAGACTGCAAGTGGCAGGGGGAAGCTTCGGAGCCCAGAGGACAGCATGGCAACAGGGGTGCAGAGTGCAAAACGGAGAGATTCCTGCACAGAGGATCAGGGCCGACTGGCACTCACCAGCCTGAGAGGCTTGTCTGCTCACCTGCCGGGGTGGGCAGGGCTGGGAGCTGAGGCTCGGGCTTCGGAGGTCGGATCGCAGGGAGAGGACTGGGGTTGGCAGCATGAACACAGCCTGAAGCGGGCTAGTGAGCCACAGCTAGCCGGGAAGGAGTCTGGGAAAAAGTCTGGAACTGCCTAAGAGGCAAGAGACCATTGTTTCAGGGTGCACGAGGAGAGGGGATTCAGAGCACCGCCTAAACGAGCTCCAGAGATGGGCGTGAGCCACGCCTATCAGCTCAGACACCAGAGATGGGCATGACACGCTAAAGCTGCTGCTGCTGCAGCCACCAAGAAGCCTGTGTCCACACCTCCCCTCCCGGGAGCCTGTGCAGCCCGCCACTGCCAGGGTCCCATGATCCAGGGACAACTTCCCCGGGAGAACACACAGCACACCTCAGGCTGGTGCAACGTCACGCCAGCCTCTGCCCCGGCAGGCTCGCCCCGCATCCGTACCCCTCCCTCCCCCAGGCCTGAGTGAGCCAGAGCCCTCTAATCAGCTGCTGCTTTAACCCCATCCTGTCTGGGTGGGAACAGAAGCCTGAGGGCAATCTCCATGCAGAGATAGGGCCGAAACCAAAGCTGAACCCCAGGAGCTGTGTGAACAAAGAAGAGAAAGGAAAATTTCTCCATGAAGCTTCAGGAGCAGTGGATTAAATCCCTACCATCAACTTGATGTACCCTGCATCGGTGGAATACCTGAATAGACAATGAATCAACCCAAAATTGAGGCAGTGGACTTTGGGAGCAACTGTAAACTTGGGGTTTGCTGTCTGCGACTGACTTGTTTCTGATTTTTATGTTTATCTTAGTATAGTTTTTAGTGCTTGTTATCATTGGTATATTTGTTTATTGGTTTGGTTGCTCTCTTCTTTTTTATTACTTTTTAATTTTAATTTCTTTTTTATTTTCATTATTATATTATATTTTATTTTATTTGTTTTTTAATTTTGTTTCATTCTTTTTTTCTCCCTTTTCTTCTGAGCCATGTGGCTGACAGGGTCTTTGTGCTCCAGCCTGGTGTCAGGCCTAACAGTCTGAGGTGGGAGAGCCAAATTCAGGACATTGGACCACCAGAGACCTCCTGGTTCCACATAATATCAGTCAGCGAGAGCTCTCCCAGGGATCTCCGTCTCAAAGCTAAGACCCAGCTCCACCCAACGGCCAGCAAGTTCCAGTGCTGGATGCCCCATGCCAAGCAACTAGCAAGACAGGAAAACAACCCCACCCACTAGCAGAGAAGCTGCATAAAATCATACTAAGTTCACAGGCACCCCAAAACACACCACCGGATGCAGACATGCCCACCAGAGAGACAAGATCCAGCCCCACCCACGAGAACACAGGCACCAGTCCCCTCCACCAGGAAGCCTACACAAGCCACTGAATCAAACTTACCCACTGGGGGCCGACACCAGAAACAATGGGAACTATGAACCTGGAGCCTGCAAAATGGAGACCCCAAAGACAGTAAGTTAAGCAAAATGAGAAGACAGAGAAATATGCAGCAGATGAAGGAGCAAGGTAAAAACCCACCAGACCAAACAAATGAAGAGGAAATAGGCAGTCTACCTGAAAAAGAATTCAGAGTAGTGAGGGTAAAGATGATCCAAAATCTTGGAAACAGAATGGAGAAAATACAAGAAACGTTTAACAAGGACCTAGAAGAACTAAAGAGCAAACAAACAATGATGAACAACAACACAATAAATGAAATTAAAAATTCTCTAGAAGGGATCAACAGCAGAAAAACTGAGGCAGAAGAACGGGTAAGTGACCTGGAAGATAAAATAGTGGAAATAACTACCACAGAGCAGAATAAAGAAAAAAGAATGAAAAGAATTGAGGACAGTCTCAGAGACCTCTGGGGCAACATTAAACACACCAACATTCAAATTACAGGGGTCCCAGAAGAAGAAGAGAAAAAGAAAGGGTCTGAGAAAATATTTGAAGAGATTATAGTTGAAAACTTCCCTAATATGGAAAGGAAATAGTCAGTCAAGTCCAGGAAGCACAGAGAGTCCCATACAGGATAAATCCAAGGAGAAACACACCAAGACACATATTAATCAAACTATGAAAAATTAAATACAAAGGAAAAATGTTAAAAGCAGCAAGAGAAAAGCAAGAAATAACATACAAGGGAATCCCCATAAGGTTAAGAGCTGATCTTTCAGCAGAAACTCTGCAAGCCAGAAGGGAGTGGCAGGACATAGTTAAAGCGATGAAAGGGAAAAAACCTAAAACCAAGATTACTCTACCCAGCAAGGATCTCATTCAGATTCGATGGAGAAATTAAAACCTTTATAGACAAGCAAAAGTTAAGAGAATTCAGCACCACCAAACCAGCTTTACAACAAATGCTAAAGGAACTTCTCTAGGGAGGAAACACAAGAGAAGGAAAAGACCTACAATAACAAACCCAAAACAATTATGAAAATGGTAATTGGAACATACATTTCAATTATTACCTTAAATGTAAATGGATTAAATGCTCCAACCAAAACACATAGACTGGCTGGATGGATACAAAAACAAGACCATTATATATGTTGTGTACAAGACAGCCACTTCAGACCTAGAGACACATACAGACAGAAAGTGAGGGGGTGGAAAAAGTTCTTCCACGCAAATGGCAATCAAAAGAAAGCTGAAGTAGCAATTCTCATATTAGACAAAATAGACTTTAAAACGAAGACTATTACAAGAGACTACGAAGGACACTACATAATGACCAACGGATCAATCCAAGAAGAAGATATAACAACTGTAAATATTTATGCACACAACATAGGAGCACCTCAATACATAAGGCAAATGCTAACAGCCATAAAAGGGGAAATCAACAGTAACACAATCATAGTAGGGGACTTTAACACCCCACTTGAACCAATGGACAGATCATACAAAATGAAAATAAATAAGGAAACACAAGCTTTAAATGACACATTAAACAAGATGGACTTAATTGATATTTAAAGGACATTCCATTGAAATAC
Source organism: Lipotes vexillifer (assembly GCF_000442215.2). NCBI lineage: Eukaryota > Metazoa > Chordata > Mammalia > Artiodactyla > Lipotidae > Lipotes > Lipotes vexillifer. The sequence goes on from NW_006793838.1 coordinate 1,076,741, forward strand.
AACAGAATACACTTTCTTCTCAAGTGCTCATGGAACATTCTCCAGGATAGATCATATCCTGGGTCACAATGCAAGCCTTGGTAAATTTAAGAAAATTGAAATCATATCAAGTATCATTTCCAACCACAATGCTATGAGACCTGATACCAATTACAGGAAAAGAACTGTAAAAAATACAAACACATGGAGGTAAACAATACGGTACTAAATAACCAAGAGATCACTGGAGAAATCAAAGAGGAAATGAAAAAATACCTAGAAACAAATGACAATGAAAACACAACGACCCAAAACCTATGGGATGCAGTAAAATCAGTTTTAAGAGGGAAGTTTATAGCAATACAATGCTACCTCAAGAAACAAGAAAAATCTCAAACAAACAACCTAGCCTTACACCTAAAGCAATTAGAGAGAGAACAACAACAACAAAAAAATCCCAAAGTTAGCAGAAGGAAAGAAATCATAAAGATCAAATCAGAAATAAAGGAAAAAGAAATGACAGAAACAATAGGAAAAATCAATAAAACTAAAAGCTGATTCTTTGAAAAGATAAACAAAATTGATAAACCTCTAGCCATAATCACCAAGAAAAAGAGGGAGAGGACTCAAATCAATAAAGTTAGAAATGAAAAAGGAGAAGTTACAACAGACACTGCAGAAATACACAGCACCATGAGAGACTACTACAAGCAACTCTGTGCTAAAATGCACAACCTGGAAGAAATGGACAAGTTCTTAGAAACATATAACCTTCCAAGATTGAACCAGGAAGAAATAGAAAATATGAACAGACCAATCAAAAGTAATGAAATTGAAACTGTGATTAATAATTTTCCAACAAACAAGAGTCCAGGACCAGACGGCTTCACAGGTGAATTCTATCAAACATTTAGAGAAGAGCTAACACCCATCCTTCTCAAACTCTTCCAAAAAATTGCAGAGGAAGGTACACTCCCAAACTCATTCTAGGAGGCCACCATCACCCTGATACCACAACCAGATACTACAAAAAAAAGAAAATTACAGACCAACATCTCTGACGAACATAGATGCAAAAATCCTCAACAAAATATGACCAAACAGAATCCAACACTGCATTAAAAGGATCATACAACATGATCAAGCAGGATTTATTCCAGGAATGCAAGGATTCTTCAATATACGCAAATCAATCAATGTGATACACCAGATTAACAAATTGAAGATTACAAACCATATGATCATCTCAAAGATACAGAAAAAGCTTCTGGCAAAATTCAACACCATTTATGATAAAAACTCTTCAGAAAGTGGGCATAGAGGGACCTACCTCAACGTAATAAAGGCCATATATGACAAACCCACAGCAAACGTCATTTTCAATGGCAAAAAACTGAAAGCATTTCCTCTAAGATCAGGAACAACAGAAGGATGCCCACTCTCAACACTATTATTCAACATAATTTTGGAAGTCCTAGCCATGGCAATCTGAGAAGAAAAAGAAATAAAAGGAATCCAAATCGGAAAAGAAGTAAAGCTGTCCCTGTTTGCAGATGACATGATACTATACATAGATTGTCCTAAAGATGCTACCAGGAAAGTACTAGAGCTAATCAATGAATTTGGCAAAGTAGCATGATAGAAAATTAATGCACAGAAATATCTTGCATTCCTATACACTGATGACAAAAAGACTGAAAGAGAGGGCTTCCCTGGTGGCGCAGTGGTTGAGAGTCCACCTGCCGATGCAGGGGACATGGGTTCATGCCCCAGTTTTGGAAGATCCCACATGCTGCGGAGCGGCTGGGCCCGTGAGCCATGGCCGCTAAGCCTGTGCGTCAAGAGCCTGTGCTCTGCAATGGTAGAGACCACAGCCCACGAACCCAAAAAAAAAAAAAAAAAAAAACTGAAAAAGAAATTAAGGAAACACTCCCATTTACCATGGCAACGAAAAGAATAAAATACTTACGAATAAACCTACCTAAGGAGACAAAAGACCTGTGTGCACAAAACTATAAGACACTGATGAAAGAAATTAAAGATGATACCAACAGATGGAAAGATATACCACGTTCTTGGATTGGAAGAATCAACACTGTGAAAATGACTATACTACCCAAAGCAATCTACGGATTCAATGCAATCCCTATCAAACTACCAATGGCATTTTTCACAGAACTAGAACAAAAAATTTCACAATTTGTATGGAAACACAAAAGAACCCAAATAGCCAAAGCAATCTTGAGAAAGATAAATGGAGCTGGAGGAATGAGGCTCCCTGTCTTCAGACTATACTACAAAGCTACAGTAATCAAGACAGTATGGTACTGGCACAAAGACAGAAATATAGGATCAATGGAACAGGACAGAATGCCCAGAGATAAACCCACACATGTATGGTCACCTTATCGTCGATAAAGGAGGCAGGAATATATAATGCAGAAAAGACAGCCTCTTCAATAAGTGGTGCTGGGAAAAGTGGACAGCTACATGTAAAAGAATGAAATTAGAACACTCCCTAACACCATACACAAAAATAAACTCAAAATGGATTAAAGACCTAAATGTAAGGTCAGACACTATAAAACTCTTAGAGGGGGCTTCCCTGGTGGCGCAGTGGTTGAGAGTCCGCCTGCCAATGCAGGGGACACGGGTTCATGCCCCGGTCCAGGAGGATCCCACATGCCACGGAGCGGCTAGGCCCGTGAGCCATGGTCGCTGAGCCTGCGCATCCAGAGCCTGTGCTCCACAACGGGAGAAGCCACAACAGTGAGAGGCCCGCATACCACAAAAAAAAAAAAACTCTTAGAGGAAAACATAGGAAGAACACTCTTCGACATAAATCACAGCAAGATCCTTTTTGACCCATCTCCTAGAGAAATGGAAATAAAAACAAAAATAAACAAATGGGACCTAGTGAGACTTAAAAGCTTTTGCACAGCAAAGGAAACCATAAAAAAGACCAAAAGACAACCCTCAGAATGGGAGAAAGTATTTGCAAATGAAGCAACTGACAGAGGAGTAATCTTCAAAATTTACAAGCAGCTCATGCAGCTCAATATCAAGAAAACAAACAACACAATCCAAAAATGGGCAGAAGACCTAAGGAGACATTTCTCCGAAGAAGATATACAGATTGCCAACAAACACATGAAAGGATGCTCAACATCACTAATCATTAGAGAAATGAAAATCAAAACTACAATGAGGTACCACTTCACACCAGTCAGAATGGCTATCATCAAAAAATCTACAAAAAACAAATGCTGGAGAGGATGTGGAGAAAAGGGAACCCTCTTGCACTGTTGGTGGGAATGTAAATTGATACAGCCACTATGGAGAACAGTATGGAGGTTCCTTAAAAAACTAAAAATAGAATTACCATATGATCCAGCAATCCCACTACTGGGCATATATCCAGAGAAAACCATAATTCAAAAAGGCACATGCACCCCAATATTCATTGCAGCACTATTTACAATAGCCAGGTCATGGAAACAACCTAAATGCCCATCGACAGACAAATGGGTAAAGAAGTTGTGGTACATTTATACAATGGAATATTACTCAGCCATAAAAAGAAACGAAATTGAGTTATTTGTAGTGAGGTGGATGGCCCTAGAGACTGTCATACAGAATGAAGTAAGTCCAAAAGAGAAAAATAAATACCGTGTGCTAACACATATACAAGGAATCTAAAAAAAAAAAAAAAAAAGAAAATGGTTCTCATAAATGTAGGAGCAGGACAGGAATAAAGACAAAGACATAGAGAATGAACTTGAGGACACAAGGAAGGTTAGGCTGGGATGAAGTGAGAGAGTGGCATTGACATATATACACTAAGAAAAGTAAAATAGCTAGTGGGAAGCAGCTGCATAGCACAGAGAGATCAGCTTGGTGCTTTGTGACCACCTAGAGGGGTGGGATAGGGAGGGTGGGAGGGAGATGCAAGAGGGAGGGGATATGGGGATAATATGTATACCTATAGCTGATTCACTTTGTTATACAACAGAAACTAACACAACATGGTAAAGCAATTATACTGCAATAAAGATGTTAAAAAATAAATAAATGAATGAATGAAATAAAATAAATGCCAGTCACTTTTCCTCTTTATCTCCACTTATATCAAACAGACAGTCCAAAAGCTTTGTGTGTATGCATGAAAAATAAATTGGAGGAGGACTGTTATAGTTCGTAACCACCTATAGCCATTTTGTGTCACAGAACAGGCATCTGGAGGTGGCTCCTGCAGCTACTCTTAAAAAATTGATTCTTCAATATTCCCGTGTCCCTACCCAAAGTGGCCTCCTGATTCATGGTCACGAGACGGCTGCTCCATTTTCTGAATAGAATACTCCTTCCAGGCAAGAAAAAGCATGAAGGAGGAAGGGCAAGTGGCAAGAAGGCTTATGCCAGCTTTGTAAAGCTTCCTGCAGACATTACTCATGTATCATTGGCTCCATGGCCACCCCCAGTTGCAAAAAATCCTTGGAAATCAAGGTTTGTCGCTGTTGTTTTGTTTTAAATGGAAACACTGTGATGCCTAACAAAAACAGAAAAACTGAGAATGGGCAGGGCTAGAACAGTGGTTCTCAAAGTGTGGTCCCCAGACAAGCAGCATCAGCATCACCTGAGAACTTTAAAAAATTCAAGTTCTCAGGCCCCATTCCAGACTTACCCAGTCAGAAGCTCTGGGGCTATGTTTTAAAAGAGCCTCCAGGGAATGTAGATTGACGCAGGTTTGAGGAGGCCCCGTGTTGAAAACTAAGAGTGTCTGCAACAGAAAGGTATGTGAGAGAATAATAATATTATTACTCTTTCATCTGTTAGAATCTCAGAAGGAATATGTATCATCCCCACTTCAAAGATAAGAAAAGTGAAGGTCAAGGCCCACAGCTGACAAGTGAATAGAAAATGACAACATTTAACCTCATACAAACCACTGAAGAGGTTAATGAAGAAAATGCTCTTGGAGGCCAATGCTTTCAGTGAGTAATTCTTTAGACATTTATACTACCCCTGCCAATGAAAGGACCAGTTCACATGACAAGATTAGAAATTCTGTGCTCTTAAATTCTAACAACACTTCTACATATGGCCTAGGGAGATGCATTCCTTTTCTGAACCTCAGTTTCAGTATCTGTTTAGTAGGAAATACCCAGCAGCTTCCCCCTACATCACTGAAAATTTATTTGAAATACTAAATTACTAGAAGAATTTTGTGCTCTTTGGACAGAAGGATTTACAGGAATTTAAGTCATTTTTAACATCTTTAGCATAACGATCACCCAGTGATTCTAAGAATTCTAGAAAAAGATTGTATTAAGGTCTCAAACTGTTAATTACTCCATTCAATATCCAAAATGCATTGCCCAAATGTTTCAGTTAATTCCACAAAGTCCTTTGCATAAAATCACAAGACAAACTTTGTCAGAAATGCGGTACCCTGGATTCGTACTAGGCAATGCCTCCTAGGCTAATAGGAACTTTTGCTTTCTGACATTATCCATTTCGCTAAAGCTGGTTATGATTCCCCACACGTTACTTGAAAACCAATTTCATTCAAGACAAAAGAGTGTGAGCAGGGTATTACATTTTATGCCTAAATTATGCAAATTTTGTGGAGTTATATTGTATTGTGAGCAATTCCCTTTCTTCCAGTTTTCATTGTAGCATGAGTTAAAGTAAATTTCACTATCCTCATTTGCAAAAGGTGAATACTTTCTATTTTAAAACCCTGGAGGAAAGGACTGACTTTTAATGAGCAGTTATCTAATATAAAAATCTCTTACATATATTACTGACATCATTCCCAAGTATTAAATGTACATTCCAGATAGGGTTGATCTTGATTCAATTAATCCTTGGAGAAAGGGCTTCACAACCAAGCTCTGTATGTTCCAAAGACAAACCAGGAGGTGAGATAGAGGATGTGGGCTGAATTTGTGTGGACCTCAAACTCTGCAGCTTTTGGTACCAAGCTTTCAGAACAAGGACACTATTATTTTTTACAACACTCTCCTAGCTCAGCAGCAGGTAATGGGGGTGTGGCTGTTATAACTTCCATTTTTAAAGATCACCTTCAAACTCTTCCACTCTTTTCCTCCTATAGCTCATCACTTCCCAGAAACGAAGAGGCATGTGGAGAAGACCGGGAACAGGCCAAACTTCCTGGAGTGGGAGACTCCTTTCTTTTTTTTTTTTTTGGCCGCGCCTCACGTGGGATCTTAATTCTGACCAGGGATTGAACCCATGCCCCCCACGGTGGAAATGCAGAGTCTTAACCACTGGACCGCTAGGGAAGTCCCTGGAGTGGGAGACTCTGGATCACTCTTGACCATTGACCCATGCTGTCATCTTCATGTATATGCAATTAGATTGACCTTCACATGTCTTTTTAGAGTTAATGGTGCACATGAAGCAGGAATAAGTGGACCTAGCAGGCAAATCAGTTAATATAGCCTTCAGGTGCAAGCAACATCAATTGCAGTGGCTTTGAAAAGGAGGGCTTTATTTTTCTCATGTAAGTCTAGCACTTTCTTTCTCCAAGTGTGGGCTGTAGACCTGGAGCATCAGCATTGTCTGAAATTTTGATAGGAACACAAAGTCTTACATCCCACCTCAGACCAGCTGAACCAGAATCTCTGTGACAGGGGACCAGCAATCTGTGCTTTAATGAAAGCTTTCAGGTGATTTTTATGTGCACCAAGTTAAAGAAGATCTCATCTAGAGAAGGTGGTTGCTGTGTCAGAGCTGATGTATCCGTGGTTCCCCTCACATTTCCTCAAGGACAGAAAATGATTGCCACAGCTCCAGTCATCACTTCTCTGCTCCAGGCAGGGAGAAGGAGGAAAGGAAACAGGCATACCACGCTTGTCTAATCCTTTTTATCATGTTTTTGTCTCAAGGAAGTTTTAAGAAAGTTGGTGATAGAAAAATATTGGCTTTTCAGCCTCTATAGTGAGAGACAACAAAGTAGAGTGTTGGAAATAACTTTTCAAGTTGGAAACTTTGGTTTTGCCTCACATGGGCAGCAAGAACTTGGAAGAGTTATTTTATAGTGTTCACATTGGTATTTAAAAATAAATATCTCTCTACTCTAAAACATTCATTCCCATCAGGGTAAATGTTTGGGCTGCTGTTTGGAAACCCATCTTCCCAGATACCAATATGTCTTAAGTCAGTACTTGCCTTTCACTATATACTCTTTTGTACATCTTGAATTTGGTACCATGTGCATGAATTAATTATGAGAAAATCAAGAAGGAACATCAAGAGAGGAGGATCACTACTTCCCTTATTACAGAGAATAAGGGAAGTAAATCAATTCTCATATATTGATTTTGCTTAAGCTCATCCTAGTGAATAAAAGAAATTTTTGGATGATACATTAGAACACAGACTAACACAGATTACATAATACAATCTTTGAAAATGCATACGCATTTTTGTTTTGTTTGATGCATGGAACTTTAAGTCGTGCTAAGTGTAATCTGGGCAGCTGAATTGTTTAAAACACAAGGCAGATCTCTATTAAGAAAATGTACCCAGAGATTTAGCATATTAAAATAACTAACCTAACTGGTAATCAGAGAAATTCAAATTAAACAGCAATGATATAATTCCTATTAGCAAAATGCTAAAGTAATTATAATACCCACAGCTGGTGGGGACGTAGAGAAACTAATACTTATATCCTTTGCTAGTGGCTTTGTAAATTAGTATGAACCCTCTGAAAAGCAAGTTGGAAATATATATCAAGAGCCATATAGAATATTCCCTTTTCCCTGATCCTATAATTGCATTCTAGGAATCTGGCCTAAGGAAAGAATCTTAAATAAATGAAAAGATGCTCATTGGAACATTATTTAGAATAAAAAAGGTAAAATTTAATTCTCCCTAATAGAATAGCAGTTCAATATTTTATAGTTTTACGCACGCACACGCACACACACAAACACTCAATGAAATATTTGACAGCTATTTAAAATTATGGCTGTAGAAACTAGATCACTAGGTACCTATGAGACAATGTTTCATTCTTTAAAAAATCAAAAATTCATGCTCATGATCAAAGCCACATAAATTAAAGAATACGTGGGAAGGAATATACCACAAATTTAATGCTGATTTTATTATGATAAATATCTTTATTTTCTTCATAATTATCCATTAGGGGTTTAGTAATAGTGTAATGTTACTTTTTTAATGAAAAATGCATTTCTAATAAAAACACACTGCAAACCATTTTGGATCTCTTGGAAGAAATAGCTCATTAAACATAGTTAAATGACTACAATAAAACAGTCTTTTTGGAATTTTGATTGTGTTCCGGTTAATCAAAAGATCTAGTTGGTTGAGAGAGATAATATTAACAACATGAATTACAAATTATCAAGGGATCACCAGTCAGTATAATCTACACGACTGGTGGACATTAGGAGGACAGCTCAGGTCAAGCTTTAAGTCCATCTTCTGTCAGTAGAGGCTTGTAAACCCAGTAGATCCCTCCAGTGTCAGTAGAGGTTTCTAAACCCAGCAGATCCGTGCTAGCTGAGTCTGAAAGAATAAGGGAATGAGCCTAATATCTACGTTAGGGAGGGCAGTGAGAAGAGGCAACCCTGTTTCTCAGCACAATTCTTTTAGTCCCATAAAGACAAGTGATGAAATGTTCATGAACTTGTGCCAGTTAATTAGCACTTCAGGAAAGTAAACTAGGGAATTCCCCGTCAGTCCAGTGGTTAGTACTCCATCCTTTCACTGCAGATGGCCTGGGTTCAATCCCTGGTTGGGGAACTAAGATCCCACAAGCCACATGGTGCGGCTAAAAAAAAAAAAAAAAAAAAAAAAAAAGGTAAACTAAATGTATGTATTATACATATGTGTTGTGTGTGCGTAGAGACACATACAGACAGATGATAGATATATAACTACATTTGTATATATGTAACTACATTTGTATATATGTATGGAGATGTATAGACAGAAATATTTATAGGTACATATAGAGATAGATAGATGATTGATATTGATACCCAAATACATATACTTATTATTGGACACTAATTACATGTTCAGGTTTTCTGCTAAGAGCTTTCCACGCATTATCGTGAGGATTAACCTATCGTCATTTTACAGGTAAAGGAATTCAGAGGTCGAGAAATTACTCAAGGTCACTCTACAACATAATTCTCATTTGAAGAGAACATCACTTGATCAACAGAACATAAAGCCCAGATATGACCAATGCACATTTGCCAAAGGAAAAGTAGCAGAGGCTGTGCTGGACGTATGCCAAACTCATTGACCACAACTGTGACTTCTGCTCTCGATTTAACATTTGATTTCTTTATCGCCTCCTCTTGGTGATTCAGCATCTCAGCATAAATGTGTACCTGTTTCACAGATGTGGTCCCTGAGTCATCAAATAGCTCCCCAGTATGCCTCAATTTTGACATATATATACAACTGACCTTTATAACCTGACTTGTATGCTTTCATGTTGAAAATCATAGTTAATACCACATTCGTGCTTGCATGCTGCACTTAGGAAGAAAAAGTATAATTAGGATTTTTTTCTTTTTCCTTTTTTGCCTCAACTAACTCCATTTGGGACTTACTAATAAGTTTAATGGAGATTCTGGCTTTGGTATTAGCTGATGAAATATCTGAAAAAGGATATTGGGAACCTCTGGAAGTTTCAAGGGATGATATTATTTAATTCCATTGCCAGAAATTTTCCATTTGGAACCACAATATCCTGTATGTTGTGAGCCAGATGTAGCAAAAGCAAGTTTTTCCTCTTATTAAAAACAAGCCAAGCCAGTAGCTAATCATCTTCATATACTTATCTCTAGAATTCACCTGGCATGACGAAGAGGCATGGATGGGCATTCGTTAATATTATTCCACTGAAAATGTTCGTGGGTTCAACAAATAAACTGATAAAAATAACATATATTGGGCTTCCCTGGTGGCGCAGTGGTTGAGAGTCCGCCTGCCGATGCAGGGGACACGGGTTCGTGCCCCGGTCCAGGAGGATCCCGCATGCCGCGGAGCGGCTGGGCCCGTGAGCCATGGCTGCTGAGCCTGTGCATCCGGAGTCTGTGCGCCGCAACGGGAGAGGCCACAACAGTGAGAGGCCCGCGTACCGCAAAAAAAAAAATAATAATAATAACATATATTGGACCGATACTACTCGCACTAAAGGGAAGAACACATTATGGTCAAAATTCTTTTCAGCACTGATGGTACAACGTGTCACTCACGCGTGCATTCATTCAGCAGATTTGTCAGGCACCTGTGTTAATACTTCATGCCCTGAGATAAGCAGGTTACCCGGACACTGCGAACAAGCAGTGTGAAGTCCTGTGATGGGGTGTGTCCACATCCACACACAGGTGGTGCCCGTCAGCTTTTGGAGGCACAGGGAGGGGGAGGGGAGTTAAATTGCAGATCAACTCCTCACTCTTCCCCTTATTTCCCTGATATTCTCAACAAGAGCTCAATCCTAGCAGCTTCCTATTAACAGTTACATGTTTTACTAGCACATTTTGTCAGTTCTGAGAGAACACAGAGACTGCAGGAAACATCAACTTTATAACCGCTTCCTCCACTTCCGAAAGTCAAACTATGAGAAATGCATGCATATTCAAACAAAGGAAATACAGTAGTAGAGTTCAGCCTCTTTGGCAACATTCTTGTTCTCCAACACACCTCTGAAAGTGGGACATTCAATAAAATAACACTTGTTTCTAGATTCGGATGGATTTTATATAAAAAAAAAAAAATCCCCCAAATGAATAGACAGAATGCTACCCTCATAACACAGAGGTGAAAATGACTGAAGCAAAGAGACGTTTCCAGCCAACCCATTAATCCAGCAAAGCTTTGTGTTAAGATGCGGATATGTCAGTACAGGTTACCTCAAGAGGGCTTTCTTTTGAACTTGCACTGCCAAAATTCCAAGCAGACACCAAAGAGCTTCCGTTTAAGTGGGCAAAAGGTGAATAGTCAGAAGGAAAGTAGAAAGAACAGAAGACCAGGCTGGTTATCAAAGAAGAGTTTCCAAGGGAGAAAAAAAATAAAGTGAAATAGGAAAAGTTTTCAGAAGTCAATATTCAAGGAAAGCCACATTTAAAAATATAAATCATTCACAGGCATATATGTAGGAGAAAGAGAGCACATGCTTTCCAGTTTTCAAGCACCCTAGGAGCCTTTAGGAGATAAAGAGGCACACACAGAAGCTGGATCAGAGATTATAACCGGGAGTGAGGAGCTGTTTAAGCTGGAAGAAGACAAAATAAAAGCCAAGGTTGCAAAATTCCAGTTACCATTTGAATTTGTAGGATACTTATACTTGGCTTCGGCTCACTTGAGAGTTTGAAACTGTAGCTCATTAACATCCCTAGCAGAGGCTAATCAGGAAAACAGGCTAAGTCAAATAAAACACGTAGCGCTCTTGACTGGTGCAGCCACTCAGATGAAAAGATGGCCCTGATGGAGTTGGAGAAGGTTGAAACCATCAGTTAGAATCTATTCTTCCAGGACTTCCCTGGTGGTCCAGTGGTTAAGAATCCGCCTTCCAATGCAGGGGATGCCGGTTCGATCCCTGGTCAGGGAAATAAGATCCCACATGCCGCAGGGCAACTGAGCCCACACGTCTCAACTTGAGAGCCTGTGTACCTCAAAGTACAGAGCCCACGGGCCACAACTGGAGAGAAGCTCACGTGCAGCAACGAAGATCCCACGTGCCGCAACTAAGATCTGACACAGCCAAAAAAAAAAAAAAAAAAAAAAAAAAAAAA
>NW_006793838.1:1088688-1096354 GCF_000442215.2 Lipotes vexillifer
AAAAAAAAAAAAAAAAAAAAAAAAAGAATCTGTTCTTCCAACAAGTGGGATCACTTGTGCCTGTTTCCTTTCAGGGATCCACAGAGGGGATACACACATGAAAGATGTCATCTCTGCTTTCTAGATGCTTAAATGCTTTAGGGTTTTATTTTACAGTTTGAGAATCATCCCTACCTTTCACTCTGCTGTGATCATCTGATGGATCTCAGAAATGGGAAGAATAGCAAGTGGATTCATCCTGGGTTATGAAGACAGTCGACTGATTGGGATATTTATGTATCCCTTCTACATGCAAGAAAGCACACCAAGTTGAATGAGGCAGAATACTTGCTTTCAAAGCACTTGTGTGCTCCCGGAAAATGAGATGTGCCTACACGATCATCAGACAGGATAAACAGTCCATAAGGAGGGAGGGACAGAAGTGTGCTAAAAAAAAATCTAGAAGAGAAAAAAAATGTCCCTTCCACTTGAAGGACGAGAAGGAGACTTTATGGAGGAGGCAGCATCTTTAAGGAAAGAAGGGAATGGAATGTTTTCAATCGTATGTTTACAATTGCACATTTCATGTGTGGGGGCTGGGAGAGAGTTCATGGTCAAGTAAATAAATTTAGGACAGGAGGCCCTCAACCACTATCACTTCGTCTCTATCATTTATCACTCTAGCTCACATTCTTGGAGATTCCTAATGCATATTAGCATGTTAAAGATTCTGAGAAATAAGCCACGGAGACGGGGAAAGGAGAGAGCGAAGGAGAAAACAGCGCTGCGACATGGAATATCTCGGTGACAAGAAGGAGCTTGGTCCACCTGAGAAACTGGACACCACCATGCTGGTGGAGTACAACGAACAAGTAAGGAAGTGGATGGTGAAGAGGTCTGAGAGATGGCTGGAACACATGCTTAGAGCAATGATTCTTCACCAGGGGTGATTTTGCTTCCCAGGGGACATCTGGCAATATCCAGAGATATGATGATTATCTCAACTAGGGAATGGATGCTATTGGCCTCTAGTGGGTAGAGAGCAGGGATGCTGCTAAATAACCTACAATGCACAGGACAGCCTCCACCTCTACCTCCCTCAACCACTAACAAAGAATTATTCAGCCCGAAATGTCAACAGTGCTGAGGCTGAGAAACTCTGGCCTTAGAGTAGAAAAAGTTTAGCACAGTAGACAGAAGGGTAGGGAGAGATCAAAGTCAGTGAGACTGACACCCAGACACGGAAGGACCTGTTTGAATAACAAAGCAGCAAGAGATTCTACCATGGGAGTTTAAATGCAGCTGAGGTGGCTTCCTAGGAAGATTTTGACCATGCAGGCTGTATATCTGACCAGTGTGGCCAGAAGAGGGTTGGGGGGAAGCTTCAGAGATCCCGTTTACCCACTGAGGTCACCAAGATGATACAATCAAACTACATGTATGTGAGAGCATTTTACAGGACCACCTAGAAAGAAATAATTGAAGGTTCAAGGAAGAGCTGTTTAAGCTACTCTCCCTCCCCTAAAAAGCCAGAAAGTGGAAAATCAATATATACTGCTTCTGTATTTAAATGCAAAAATACAGTAATAAATAGAAATTACAGTCAGTGACCAGATTTGCATTTTGAGGATTATAGTTCAAAATGAGGTACTTTTTGACTCATAAGAGGTGACCAACCTTTTACAAGGCTGCAAGGTCATCACGCACGGTTGTCTCCAGTTGACCACAGCGGTGAATATAAAATTAGCATATTTCACTCTTAACAGGAAAGGCCTTTCAGGTCTGCTTCATTATGTAAAATGATTATTCTAAGTAGGTGGCTCTTCAATTCCCCATTAATAACAGAGGGATTTCTTTATTATTGGCCTTTTTTCTTACCTTTTTTTTTTTCCAGACTGAAGATATACTACATGTTTCTTTGGGGAGAAAAAGGTTTAAAAATGTCTTCTATGTAGAAATCTTCACTTATAAAAACCCAATAAATTACTCCATTATCATAGTGGTGAATATTTTTTAAATGCATACACACAGACACATCTATATATCTGTGTAATTTTGAATACTGTGTAGTATATATCTTGCATACTTTTAGAATGTATAGCCTATTATATATTCTGGAAGATAGGAAATCAGCACCTATGTCAGCTTGTTTTGAGAAAGGAGATCAGTCTATTGCTACAGTCACGTTGTTCAAGTTTTCGTCACTTGCAGCTAACAAATACAGAAGCTCAACTGTTGCTAAAATCAATCCCATGGAAACAGAATATGATATGGCATGTTCCCCAAGTATGCCATGGCCACAGTCCCTGAAGGAAGAGTCTAAGCTCTTCCTTGATCTTTCATAACAGCAGGTTATCCAGGTGCCATTTATGTCTTTTTCAGGGTCAAAACCAAAGCAATGATTGTCCCCCTCACTTGGTTCAGTCTGTCCTGCAACAGTAAAGATCTCAACTGCGGAGTTGGAATACATTGCCTCTGGAAAAAAGGAGGCCTTGCATTGTCCTAGGAGAAACTGAAGCCATTGGGCTGACCCAGTCCCACTGGAGTAGCTGCACAGTGACAGGATTCAGGACATGCTGCCCCAAATATGGCACCTTGGCATATTAAATATTTCAGGCTGAAGGAATTTGAGAAATGGCATGAGCAGATAAAACTTTCTGACCTTCTGAAACAGTTCATAAAACTCTCATGTGAGAGGTGCCCTCCCAAACCCAGACGGGAGGAGCATCCTTATCTCCAAAGACAGAGGGACACAGAGAGGAATCTGGACGAACAGACTAAGTTCCCCCCAGTTTCCTACACTCAGCTCCCCCCACCCCCTGCTCCAACACATCTTTCCCCGACTTTCCACTCTAATCAGGAAAACAGGCTAAGTCAAATAAAACACTCAGGTGTAACCATGTCTCGGGGTCTTCATTTCCTTATGAAGGCTCCCGAGCCACGTGAAACTTAATATTAAATAAATCTGTATGCTTTGCCTCCTGTTAGTCTGTCTATTGTGACATTTGAGAACTTAGAAAGAAGAGGAAAAAGATATTTTCCCTCCTCTGCAACACTTAGCTTGAGGATTATATGCTGTTGAAAAGTCTGTGCCCCCGTCTTTAAGAATCAAGGATTATTATTAGACCTTTGTAAAACTTCTAACTTTGCAGTGTTTCTCTCTGGAGATGGAAAATAAAATCCTTTAAATAATGTATATTTACATATTTATTTCAAAAGCTCCAAGAGACAAGCTCTTGCCATGTAGAACAGCAGGTGTGCTGGCCCTCACGGGTGGAGGCTAATAGAAATCTGTACGGACCAAGCAAGAATTAGGCAATATAAATTAGGAGGTTGGGATGAACTACTATATAGAAAAAAAACAAGGACCTACTGTATAGCACAGGGAACTATATTCAATATCTTGTAATAACCTATAATGGAAAAAAATCTGAAAAGGAACATATGTGTGTGTGTGTGTGTGTGTGTGTGTGTGTGTGTGTATAAAACTCAATCACTTTGCTGCACACCTGAAACTAACACAACACTGTAAATCAACTATACTTCAATTTTGAAAAGTGTTGGAGATTCCTGTACTAACAGTCATATTTAGGGAGCTATTTCTAGTCAGGTTTCTAATGATTTACTAGAGATATACTTATTTTCAGAGATTTCAATTTTTTTAATTTCAAGTGTTTAACGTATAACCAATTTTCACCAGATGGTTCCATCTTCGTTACTTATCTAAAGCAGTAATATTTATATTTAACGACTATTTTTGGACGGAGATTATAGCATTATTGGAACTTGAAGTTTTACTAGTGCGTATTTTACTATTTTGGAAAATGTCTAGTGTTTCACATGGCTGTGTTCAAATCTGTTTCTTATGAAATTCATATTTGGCTTCCTCAGTCCATTCTTTGGGGCTATGAATTTTTTTTAAGTTATTGGGAAAGCATTTTGTGACAATTCTAAAACATTGACTGTAGCTATTGATGATTGTTTTTTTGGCCATGGCTCGCATTTTGTGGGATCTTAGTTCCCCAACCAGGGATTGAACCCAGGCCCTGGGCAGTGAAAGCGTGGAGTCCTAACCACTGGACCACGAGGGAATTCTCTATCGATGATTTTTATAGCTTCACATATTGAAATAAACTGAAAAATATTTTTAAGAAGAATTAAGCAATACAGCTAATAAGAAATGGAGTGCAGACTTTAACACCATGCATCTATGAACTCCCTCTGTCCTACTGTCGGATGAGAAGCTAGAACACCTGTCTCAGCTGAAAGGATCTGAGACATCGTCTGGTTCCCAGCCCACCTCAGGGCAGCGCCTGTGGCTTGCTCCTCCCTTCCATTCCCAGCTTCCCTGAGAGCTGGGAAGATCTGAGGAAGAAAGTGGGTTGAGCATTAGGGCACAGGAAGGTAAGGACCTCAGTACTGGCGATGCATCCCATACACCTGTATGTTCAGAGTTTTCAAAGCTTAATAACATCTGGCTTTACCTGCAAATTCCTTACACTGCCATCCCTCTCACCTCAGAAACGTACATATGCTAGATGAGACAGCAGGAGGTTCAGTTCAAACTAAGATAATAGACCAACTAATACTAATAGGAAGTCTGGAAGCAATTTGCATTTTTAACTACTTGCTAAGTTTCTTTACAGGTAAGCAAGGGTCTCTACTGATGTGAAGGAAGCACACAGACCCTAGGGAACATAAACCACATGCCAAGGGCCAAAAAGGGGGGAGAGCTTGTCAATTCCAAGAAAGGGGGCCCATCTTACAGGTGCTTTGCATCGTCTGTGAAGATGCTTTCACATTCTTCAACAGCTTCACACCAAACAAACCCCCTAAGAAAGGAGGGTTTGTTCAGCTAGGACTTGTAACGTACATGCTATGACTTCTCCTGTCCCCAGCTTACCCAACTCTGTGCAGGAAGTAACACTTTCTAAGATGTCCACACGCCTTCTCAAAAGTTTTGGAAAGGTTTCCAATTTTATATGGCAAATATTTTCAAAATTCCCCTTCAGATTGTAAGATAAAGAGCAAAAAATACAAATGCCTAAATGTCCCAGTCTGGTCACAAAAATGAGGGAAGTATATAAATGATACCAGTATATTAATGGCCTTGTGATAAATAGACACTAAACCTCAATGTAAGGGAAACACTACAGGGAGTGGTGGGGACTGGGGGGAAAGGAGCAGGATATGCCCCAAGCAAAAGAGGCAGCCACCACTCGACACCAATCATTGCCCTGATATGATGGGAATCCAGTTTTGTCAAAAAATTCCAATTTCTCCAAAAAAGCCAGAAATGCTGATTTTTTTTCTGTGAAAAGTCCTGATGCTTAAAGTAGTGGCAATTAACTTAAAATTTTAAAGTTGCAGGCCAAATAACATATGCCCACCATGTGTAACTGTGTGAACATTTCCACAGGACACAGTAGTAGATATTTGCTGATTGATTTCTACCATGCATTTTGTGAGATGAAGAGAAAATTCATGAAGAGAAAAACTGTCTGTAAGGGGTCCCTAGCCCAGGATGGAGAAAGATAAGAGGTGAGCTCCAAGGGAGCAGGGAGCTGGTGGATTTCACCTTCTACTAAGATGTATAGTCAAGTATCAGGGACACCACAGGCCCTAAATATGTGTTTGTTGAATGAAGAAATAAACGAAGATGCCCTTTATGTTCACTTTATCCCTGAAGTAACATTCCTCTTAATGATTATAACCTTTTCTTTCACTGTGATAGATGTATGTTTTCACCAAAAAGAAATCAAGCAAAGCACATATATAAAAAGGAAAAAAGATTTCAAAAATTCCATATCCCATCCAGAAATATCATTACCAGTGATTAGAAAATTTTGAATAATAATTTTATTAAAATGGGATTTCAATAAATCCCATTCAAATCCCATTTGAGACTTCTTACTGTAGTCTCAAAATAGAAGCTTTTATATGATATATTATTACACATTATATTTTATTATCTATTCTTTAGTTTCTATTAATTGAAACTAAAGGAACTATTGCACTTCAGGTAAATATATATATTTATTCCATGAGAGATTAATGACCACAATATCCCTCTAAAGTTAAGAAAAAATATTATGAAGTAAACTAAGAATTCAGACTCACTTTTTCAAACTTTATCGTCACTTTTCTATCATATATACATCAAATGGGAAGAGCACTCTCATTCAGTGAGGGAAATAATTATATCAATATATGGCATTCTATTTCTTAGGGGTGCTTTCACCCCAGGATAACAATTTTAGAAACCTGAACCACCTTGAACCATCTCTTCTTCCTCAACCCTCTCTTAACCACCTGCCCCGAAAAAAAAAAAAGGAAAAAAGTCAAAACCAAAAAACCTTGATTCTCATCATTGTGGGTAACATCTCCTGTCAAAAGGATTGCCACTCCCTAATCTTGTCATTTAGCTTCCAAATTATGCAGAGATAAATGAGTGCAGCAACCTTTTGGCTGCTAGATAATTTTATCAGCCTCATTTATGGCTTCCTATAGATTGCATTAACTGCCATTTCTCGGGAGATAAAAGATAAAGTGTGCCTTATGCAAAATGCTCCACTGAACAACGGGAGCCTTGGAAGCCACTAACAGCATTAGAAGGCTGAAGGGAAAAGGTAAGGATATTCAATAATCCATCAGCGGCAGGGTTAATGTTGATTGCTGTCACGGGCACCTCAAGCCAGAAGCCTGTGTGGCAGGTGAGTGTTGAGCCATAGCTAAAATCTGTCCTGGGAAAACTTCCAAGCACCTCCAAAGAGAACTTGAGGCAGGGCTGTGTACCTTCCAATTTTTTTTTTTTTTAAAACAAATGTACCCACTTAGAAAAAGTAGTTTTTTGATGACATTTCAATTCACTGTTTTAAGAGTTAAATACATTACAATGTGCTCACCTGTACTGTGGATATCAAAAAAAAAAAAACAAAAACAAAAGACCATGTGCTTAAAAACGTATGTTGTTCTTGAAGGGAACATCAGGGGAGGGGAGAGAAAATTTCCCAGTATAAAATATAAAATGACAAAGGATTACATTAAATGAATGAGACTTGCCCACTGAAGTCACTGTTAGCTTAAAAGCTTGTGGTAGTGTTTACATGAGTGGATATGTTGGTCAAAACATCAAAATATACCCCTAAAATGAGTGCATATTAATGTAAAGTGTACCTTGATTTTTTTTAAAGTGAGGCTTCCTGAAATTGACATTGTACTGTACTTACTTAAGACATTACTTTTGGGAAAAGCTGGGTGATGAGTACATGGTAACCCTCTGGATTAATTTTGCCACTTCTTGTGAGTCTCAAAATAAAAAGTTAAAAAAATATATCACGGCTGAAATTGAAGGAGGGTATATTAATACATTCAACAAAAAATATTGAGCATCTAATATTGCCAGCTCCTGGAGATACAGCAGCGAGTAAGACAGAGAACACCTCTGCCCCCAGTGGATCCTTGTTCTAGTGAGGAAAGCAGATGAAGGAAAAGAATGAAAATGAGTACATAATTTAGTGTGTATTATAACAAGAATCAAGAAAGAAGCAATCAAGCTGAGATGGAGAAAAAATCGGGTCAGAGCAGGAGGTAACAGGGAAGGACCTTTTGAAGAGGCGACGTTTTCATGGATTTGTAAAAGGCTGAGAGGGAACTAGCTTGGCAAAGAATGCGGGGAAGAGCGGTC
>NW_006793838.1:1096373-1098553 GCF_000442215.2 Lipotes vexillifer
GGTCCAGGCAGAAGGAGCAGCCCGTGCATTGTCCTGGCGGCAGGAACGGGAAGGAGCTTGGCTTGCTCATGAACTGAAAGCGAGCCAGCAGGGCTGGAGTAAAGTGAGCCAGGGGAGAGAAGCAAAGGGGAGGTTGAAGTGACAGGCAGGAAATGCTGTCCCAAGGTGGATTTGATCTCTGCCTGAAAAGAGAAATACCAAGTTCATCAATTTCCAAATATTTTCAAGACTCATCTTCAATTTGCAAATTAAGGAAAATGGTGACTGGCCACTTCTACTTTCTGTCATTTTGGTTACCCCAGACTATAATCTCAATGCCTGTGAAGGAAGGCCGTTATTCTCAGGTAAATGGGCTACAGGCGCCAACAATCTGTTGATTCCAGGTACGTTTGCCACATTGTCAAAAGACTAGTATGATCGCTTATGCTTGTCTTCAAAGAGAAATGTAGAATATTTTTTATCACCTATCACTGTCTTCTTAAACCCAAACTGGTAGGCAGCAAAAAGTCCAGAAATAGGATAACCAAGGTACGCTGTTTTCAATTTTTGCACAAAGAAAATGAGAAAAGAGAGAGAGAGAGAACGGCCTATCCATGATGTATGGTGTCAGAAGAAGCCTATTTCATATGATTGAAATATGATGGAAAGTCACTGCCTTTCCCGTCAATGCCAGATCACAACTGTATACCAAGGGTACCCGGTGCTATTTAATTCAGAGGAACCATAAATCTGGAGCCTGCAAAAACATCTGACAACAGTTAAAGATGTTTTGTAAATGTGCATACATATTTATAAACATGGCAGCAGAAGCAGATGAACAGAATAAGTGTGCTTCCCCTAAAGTCATCTGAAAGTCAAAAAATGCCATTAATTACTTTGTCATGACAACCTTGTTCAATTTCATCTCAGGTGACTTATCAGCTTTGATACAGAACTGAAATTTTAATACCAAATTGCAACCAGCTACAGAGGCAGCATACCTTAAAACACAGAGCTTCCCTTTTCTTCCAGGCAAGATTAAGCTAATGTGCCCTGACAGAAGAGGACTCTTCGGAGCTAGCTAGCAAGTCTCCCAAATATGAAGCAGTAACCCAAATGTCAATTACTTTTCCAGTGGTAGACAAATTGCTAGCACACTAATGCAATTTAAGCCCAATAATTAGATAACAGGACTACAGAGAGGGCCTGGTGACAGAGCTTCTGAGATAATAGAATCTAGTGTCCTACTTCTTAAATATTAACATCATTCTGTCTCAGTCAATCGGTTTATGGTAATTTAAAAAAGGGCAAAGCAAATTCCTTTTATTGCTAATAATATTGTGCTACTGCAGAGTTAGCTTTGAAGGTTAACAATCTATGGGGTCAAAACTTAATCATGTGTTATTGTGCATTTATGCATTTTTCTTTCATCTCTTTCTTTTGGAATGCCCTCTTGGTGGAAAGCCAAGGGTTTATGAGAAACACGTGTGTGTGCATGAACACACACACACACACACACACACACACACACACACACACACACAAAACCCCACACACACTGCACTGACAACTCAATTAATAACAATATAATCACCCCCTTGATATCACATACATTCTAAAATATCTCAACTTGATCACCTTTTCTTCCCCCCATAAATGGCTCATTTTAAGGACATTATAGATATGTCTACAGACTAGTCTCAAATGTCATATGCTGCCCCCAACCCGTCACTGTGCTACTCATACTTTTATGCTTAGATTCAAATACCTCCATAGAGTAATTGTTCAGATTTCAATTAAACAGTGGCTTGGTCTTATTTTGGGTGGTTGGATAGATTCTGTTACTTTTATTTAGTAGATATTTTTTCAAGTGCCTAATGGGTTCTGAAGTTTCTAGAACCTTCCAGAATAAGCCAGAACAAACATAAATTCCCCCAAGACATTACCTCCCTACTGTTTTCTGTAATATATCTGAATGGGAGTCAGATGGGCTGATGTTCATCTGATCACAATGTGGATACAACATGGATTCCAAAATAACAATCTAAGACCAGCCTGTATCCCCAGTTTCCTGAGTGTATAACTGGAGAAATTAAAGCTTTTAAAATTTTCTTTGAGGAGGAATTGGTGGAAAATAAGGTAAGTGCATGGGGGGGCTGTCTAAGAGTTGAGTATCACCAACATTAGAAGTAACAGGAATG
>NW_006793838.1:1098563-1100699 GCF_000442215.2 Lipotes vexillifer
CTGGGGTTTCCCCCCTTGTCTACCAAGATGTGTTTAGAGACTAAGAAACAAACAACTAGCTGGATTAAAAAAATAAAATTACGTGTGTCATTTTGGATGGTGGCCTGCCAGCCATCCATGACAAAAATAAAAATAGCAGAGTTGGTACCATGTTGAGAGTTAACATGACTTTTCCAAATCCGAGTATTTGGATTCTCGGATCAGGTACAGGCTGGTTAACCCAAGTAAAAAAGACACTGATCCAACAGGAATACTGTTAGGCGTTTCCTTAAGAAAGCTCTAGAGTTGCATCCTGACTTATTTGTGAAACTGGCTTTAACTTAAGTTCTTGAGCAAAATCCTTTTTCCCTCTAACTCAGTGTCCTCTTTTACAAAACGAGCAGGATGGACTGAATAACCTTAACACTCCTTTAAGGCTGACATGAAGATTGTGAGTCAACAAGGATGCCAATAAATGATCGAATCACAAGGCAGATCTCTCAGAGAGACCCCAAATTCCTAGATAATGTTTCAGTGTTGGAATAAAATTACATCTGGGATACATACATGAGGCAAGACACCACTGAGACACAGCTCGTGTGAAAGTTAGACTCCTTACAAATGTGGAAGGCAAAAATGAACATCCGTTTGGAAGGGGCCACATGGAAACTACATAATGATCTGACACAGATATGTTTTTCTCACAACACAGAACATGTTATTTTTTTATTCAGTGGAGCACAAGATGAAGTGGTTGGCTTGCATTTGAGGTCATGGGGAATCGTATGTGTTCTTGGTCACATGTGCTCCTCTGGGATGTTCACAATGGAGAACTGAACTTCCAACATTTACCTCCCATCTCATGCTCCCTCTGACGAACAGTTAGTTCTCTCACAGTGTTCCTTTCGACAACACACATGCATTTCAATTCAGGGATAGAGCAGGGAATAATTGGAGCATAATTCGGATTCCACATTTGTTCATGCTTGATTTCATCTGTGAAAAACACTAGGTTAACACAGAAGACTCCACCCAGCTGAAATGAGCTCCATAGAAATACACAAACACACACACAAGCACACACCTCGAAAGCTTGCATGCTACCCCAGTTCACAGCATGTGGTATGAGTCATACTCATCCACATCTGGTGTCACAACTTTCCATCCAATTTCGGATAACTCTCCATTTCTATCACTTTACAATAACTCACAAGCTGCAGCCCTTCTGATGCCCACTTTCCCAGAAAACTTCAAGGCGAAGTGCCATATGTATTGTGGCATTTATGTATTTTAATCATTTAACACATATAAAACTGTGCCACTGTTTTTGTGTGTGTGCATCATTTTGTGTCACTGACGAAGTTGCCCATAGTCCCATTCTCCCCATAAGCCCTGTGGTTTTTTTGTGTGATTTTTGCACAGTGCAGTGATTTTTAGGAACACAGATGTCATGTTATAGCAAAACTGATGGTATATGTTCTCACTAAGAGAAAGAGTAGGTGGAATCAAAACACCACTTGATTTTTTTTCTCTTTCTCTCACATCAGGTGACTCTACCACATTTCAGACTCTTAAAATTGCTGTCTTTGGGGGCATACAATGAAAATGGTCGAGCAAAGGGTTTGAGCAAAGGAACACAGAAAGACCATCCACCTTCTTGTCATTAGGGAGGAGCCTGCTGTTCTTGATGCAGCAGCTCTAATATAAATATATATATATTTTTTTTTTTAAGAACTTTTTATTTTTGCCCACCCCTCCACGGCTTTCCCCCCTTGGTATCCATACGTTTGTTCTCTACATCTGTGTCTCAATTTCTGCCCTGCAAACCGGTTCATCTGTACCATATTTCTAGGTTCCACATATCTGCGTTAATATACTATATTTGTTTTTCTCTTTCTGACTTACTTCACTTTGTATGACAGTCTCTAGATCCAACCACGTCTCAAAAAATGACTCAATTTAATTCCTCTTTGTGGCGGAGTAATATTACATTGTATATATGTACCACAACTTCTTTACCCATTCGTCTGTTGATGGGCATTTAGGTTGCTTCCGTGACCTGGATATTGTAAACAGTGCTGCAATGAACATTGGGGTGCATGTGTCTTTTTTAATTATGGTATTCTCTGGGTATATGCCCAGTAGTGGGATTGCTGG
>NW_006793838.1:1100709-1123513 GCF_000442215.2 Lipotes vexillifer
ACAGGCTCCGGACGCGCAGGCCCAGCGGCCATGGCTCACGGGCCCAGCCGCTCCGCGGCATGCGGGATCCTCCCAGACCGGGGCACGAACCCGCGTCCCCTGCATTGGCAGGCAGACTCTCAACCACTGCACCACCAGGGAAGCCCCATGTGTCTTTTTGAATCATGGTCTTCTCTGGGTACATGCCCAGCAGTGGGATTACTGGATCATATGGTAATTCTATTTTTAGTTTTTTAAGGAACCTCCATACTGTTCTCCATAGTGGCTGGATCAATTTACATTCCCACCAACAGTGCAAGAGGGGTCCCTTTTCTCCACACCCTCTCCAGCATTTGTTGTTTGTAGATTTTCTCATGATGCCCATTCTAACTGGTGTGAGGTGATACCTCATTGTAGTTTTGATTTCCATTTCTCTAATAATTAGTTATGTTGAGCAGCTTTTCATGTGCTTCTTGGCCATCTGTATGTCTTCTTTGGAGAAATGTCTATTTAGGTCTTCTGCCCATTTTTGGATTAGGTTGTTTGTTTCTTTAACATTGAGCTGCATGAGCTGTTTATGTATTTTGGAGATTAATCCTTTGTCCGTTGATTCGTTTGCAAATATTTTCTCCCATTCTGAGGCTCGTCTTTTCATCTTCTTTATGCTTTTCTCTGCTGTGCAAAAGCTTTTAACTTTCATCAGGCCCCATTTGTTTATTCTTGTTTTTATTTCCATTACTCTAGGAGGTGGATCAAAAAAGATCTTGCTGTGATTTATAACAAAGGGTGTTCTTCCTATGTTTTCCTCTAAGAGTTTTATAGTGTCTGGTCTTACATTTAGGTCTCTAATCCATTTTGAGTTTATTTTTGTGTATGGAGTTAAGGAGTGTTCTACTTTCATTCTTTTACATGTAGCTGTCCAGTTTTCCCAGCACCATTTACTGAAGAGACTGTCTTTTCTCCATTGTATATTCTTGCCTCCTTTACCAAAGATAAGGTGACCATACGTATATGGGTTTCTTTCTGGGCATTCTATCCTGTTCCAATGATCTATATTTCTGTTTTTGTGCCAGTACCACACTGTCTTGATTACTGTAGCTTTGTAGTATAGTCTGAAGACAGGGAGCCTCATTCTTCCAGCTCTGTTTTTCTTTCTCAGGATTGCTTTGGCTATTTGGGTTCTTTGGTGTTTCCATACACACTGTGAAATTTTTTGTTCTAGTTCTGTAAAAAATGCCTTTGGTAATTTGATAGGGATTGCACTGAATCTGTAGATTGCTTTGAGCAGTATAGGCATTTTCACAATATTGATTCTTCCAATCCAAGAACATGGTATATCTCTCCATCTGTTGGTATCACCTTTAACTTCTTTCATCAGTGTCTTATAGTTTTCTGCATACAGGTCTTTTGTCTCCCTAGGTAGGTTTATTCCTACGTATTTTATTCTTTTTTTTTGCAATGGTATATGGGAGTGTTTCCTTAATTTCTCTTTCATATTTTTCACCATTAGTGTGCAGGTTTCTTTTTGTTGCAATGGTAAAGGGGAGTGTTTCCTAAATTTCACTTTCAGATTTTTCATCGTTAGTGTATAGGAATGCAAGAGATTTCTGTGCATTAATTTTGTATCCTGCAACTTTACCAAATTCATTGATTAGCTCTAGTAGTTTTCTGGTGGCATCTTTAGGATACTCTATTTATACTATCATGTCATCTGCAAACAGTGACAGTTTTACTTCTTCTTTTCCAATTTGTTTTCCTTTTATTTCTTTTTCTTCTCTGATTGCCATGGCTAGGACTTCCAAAACTATGTTGAATAATAGTGGTGAGAGTGCACAACCTTGCCTTGTTCCTGATCTTAGAGAAAATGCTTTCAGCTTTTCACTGTTGAATATGATGTTAGCTGTGGGTTTGTCATACATGGCCTTTATTATGTTGAGGTAGGTTCCCTCTATGCCCACTTTCTGGAGAGTTTTTATCATAAATGGGTGTCGAATTCTGTCAAAAGCTTTTTTTGCATCTATTGAGTTGATCATATGGTTTTTTTCTTCAGTTTGTTAATATGGTGTATCCCACTGATTGATTTGCGTATATTGAAGAAACCTTGCATCCCTGGGATAAATCCCACTTGAGCATGGTGTATGATCCTTTTAATGTGTTGTTGGATTCTGTTTGCTAGTTTGTGGTGAGGATTTTTGCATCTATATTCATCAGAGATACTGGTCTGTAATTTTCTTTTCTTCTGGTATCTTTGTCTGGTTTTGGTATCAGGGTGATGGTGATCTCATAGAATGAGTGTGGGAGTGTTCCTTCCTCTGCAATTTTTTGGAAGAGTTTGAGAAGGATGGTTGGTAGCTCTTCTCTAAATGTTTGATAGAATTCACCTGTGAAGCCATCTGGTCCTGGACTTTTGTTTGTTGGAAGATTTTTAATCACAGTTTCAATTTCACTACTTGTGATTGGTCTGTTCATATTTTCTATTTCTTCCTGGTTCAATCTTGGAAGGTTATACCTTTCTAAGAATTTGTCCATTTCTTCCAGGTTGTGCATTTTAGCACAGAGTTGCTTGTAGCAGTCTCTTATGGTGCTTTGTATTTCTGCAGTGTCCGTTGTAACTTCTCCTTTTTCATTTCTAATTTTATTGATTTGAGTCCTTTCCCTCTTTTTCTTGATGAGTCTGGCTAATGGTTTATCAATTTTGTTTATCTTCTCAAAGAACAAGCTTTTAGTTTTATTGATCTTTGCTATAGTTTTTTTGTTTCTATTTCATTTATTTCTGCTCTGATCTTTATGATTTCTTTCCTTCTGCTAACTTTCGGGGTTTTTTGTTCTTCTTTCTCTAATTGCTTTAGGTGCAAGGTTAGGTTGTTTATTTGAGATTTTTCTTGCTTCTTGAGGTAGGCTTGTATAGCTATAAACTTCCCTCTTAGAACTGCTTTTGCTGCATCACTTAGGTTTTGGATTGTCGTGTTTTCATTGTCATTTGTCTCTAGGTACTTTTTGATTTCCTCTTTGATTTCTTCAGTGATCTCTTGGTTATTTAGTAATGTATTGTTTAGCCACCATGTATTTGTGTTGTTTATGTTTTTTCCCCTGTAATTCATTTCTAATCTCATAGCACTGTGGTCAGAAAAGATGCTTGATATGATTTCAATTTTCTTAAATTTACTGAGGCTTGATCTGTGGCCCAAGATGTGATCTATTCTGGAGAATGTTCTGGGTGCACTTGAGAAGAAAGTGTAATCTGTGGTTTTTGAATGGAATGTCCTATAAATAGCAATTAAATCTATCTGGTCTACTGTGTCATTTAAAGCTTGGGTTTCCTTATTTATTTTCATATTGGATGACCCGTCCATTGGTGTAAGTGAGGTGTTAAAGTCCCCCACTATTATTGTTTCACTGTCGATTTCCTCTTTTAGAGCTGTTAGCAGTTGCCTTATGTATTGAGGTGCTCCTATGTTGGGTGCATATATATTTATAATTGTTATATGTTCTTCTTGGAAGTATCCCTTGACTATTATGCAGTGTCCTTCCTTGTCTCTTGTATCATTCTTTATTTTAAAGTCTATTTTACCTGAGTATTGCTACTCCAGCTTTCTTTTGATTTCCATTTGCATGGAATATCTTTTTCCATCCCCTCACTTTCACTCTGTATGTGTCCCTAGGTCTGAAGTGGGTCTCTTGTAGACAGCATATAGATGGGTCTTGTTTTTGTATCCATTCAGCAAGCCTGTGTCTTTTGGTTGGAGCATTTAATCCATTCACGTTTAAGGTAATTATCGATATGTATGTTCCTATGACCATTTTCTTAATTGTTTTGGGTTTGTTTTTGTAAGTCCTTTCCTTCTCTTGTGTTTCCCACTTAGAGAAGTTCCTTTAGCATTTGTTGTAGAGCTGGTTTGGTGGTGCTGAATTCTCTTAGCTTTTGCTTGTCTGTAAAGCTTCTGATTTCTCCATTCAATCTGAGTGAGAGTCTTGCCGTGTAGAGTAATCTTGGTTGTAGGTTCTTCTCTTTCATCACTTTAAGTATATCATGGCACTCCCTTCTGGCTTGTAGAGTTTCTGCTGAGAAATCAGCTGTTAACCTTAGGGGAGTTCCCTTGTATGTTATTTGTCGTTTTTCCCTTGCTGCTTTCAATAATTGTTCTTTGTCTTTAATTTCTGCCAATTTGATTACCATGTGTCTCGGTTTGTTTCTCCTTGGGTTTATCCTGTATGGGACTTGCCCCGCTTCTTGGACTTGGGTGGCTATCTCCTTTCCCATGTTAGCGAAGTTTTCTACTATAATCTCTTCAAATATTTTCTCGGGTCCTTTCTCTCTCTCTTCTCCTTCTGGGACCCCTATAATGCAAATGCTGTTGCGTTTAATGTTGTCCCAGAGGCCTCTTAGGCTGTCTTCACTTCTTTTCATTCTTTTTTCTTTATTCTGTTCTGCAGCAGTGAATTCCTCCATTCTGTCTTCCAGGTCACCTATCTGTCCTTCTGCCACAGTTATTCTGCTATTGATTCCTTCTAGTGTCTTTTTCATTTCAGTTATTGTATTGTTCATCTCTGTTTGCTTGTTCTTTAATCCTTCTAGGTCTTTGTTAAACATTTCTTGCATCTTCTCGATCTTTGCCTCCATTCTTTTACCGAGGTCCTGGATCATCTTCACTATCATTATTCTGAACTCTTTTTCTGGAAGGTTGCCTATCTCCACTTCATTTAGTTGTTCTTCTGGGGTTTTATGTTGTTCTTTCATCTGGTACATAGCCCTCTGCCTTTTCATCTTGTCTGTCTTTCTGTGATGTGGTTTTGGTTCCTCAGGCTGCAGGATTGTAGTTCTTCTTGTTTCTGCTGTCTACCCTCTCAACACTGTATTTTTACATCTTTCTAAGTTCTTCTGGCTGGTCTTTTTCAGCTTCCAGTCCCTGTCAAAATTCCTCAAGCTGTGGTTGTACTACTCCAATCTCTGCCTTTCTGGCCACATCGCCTCCTCCCTCTGTCTTATCTTCTATCTGTCTTCTCCTTTGTGTATCTCTTATCTAATATAAATATATTGTATTTATCTTTCCAGAAATATTAGGTAGCCTCCTGCTCTTTCACTGTCTTTCAACATCAAGGTGTTCCCTGAGATAACAGAAACCATTTGGCTTCCCCTCAAATGATGTCCTCCCAGAAGCTCACTGCCAGCAACACTGAACATCTTCATTTGTATTTCCCAAGTTGTACCATCTCTGGGTCTGGCCATGCCCATCAACCCATGCTGTTTGTCCAAGGTCAAACACCCTGAACGTTACAGCTATAGTTTATGGCTGTGCTCAAGAGTGTTTGCACAGTCCAGAACATAACTTATGTATTTTTGTTCTAGCCTTGATAACTTTCTGATAGGTAGCTGTGGCTAAGGGTGTTGGCAGAGCAGAGTATAAATTTGTTGTGCTAGCAAGCACATCCCATACAGGAAAAAAAATGTACACTGAGCCCCCAAGTCTCCACTGACAGATGGTTTTACTTTGCTGGTTTTCACAGATTAAACCCATCCATCCGACATCCCTCCTCCCAAAAGTTTGAAATGCACAGTGCCATGTGAATATGTAGACGACTTAAATGATCTCCATCAGGTGAGTATTATTTAGTTAATTCAAATCCATTATATTATTACAGAGATTAAAGACATTTTGGTCCAATGTGCTAGAAAAGCAATAAATCTGAATTAAATCTACCATTTTAGTCACTCAGGATTAGACCTTTTGGTGATGTGATCCATTAACATGCTTTAAATCTATTGATTCATCCTAGAAAGACACAATTTAAGCTCAGAAGTCACAAAATGAACTTTCCATTAAGTTTGGGAGACTCTGGTCACAGCTCATTTGACTTTTATGAACTAGAAAATGTGATGTAGACCACAATGGCATTCTATTAGGGGAAATCATGCATTTAACCATGTAGCAAAATACTGTAGTCAATTATGTGAACACACACCTATTTTACACATGGCTGGTTCTCTGACTTTAAATTATTAAGCATGTACATTTAGCTTTTTTTACGGACTATTTATTCCCAAGGAAGAGATCCATGATAAAACTTTGTTCAAAACAGTAAATGAATATTTTTCAGTTATATTAAATTTTTTCAATAAGAAATGGGAATTGAGCACAGAAACTTTTGTCGTATTTACTTCTTTGCCTCAGAAGAGAAAACACGTGATCTATTTGCTTTTTATAAGTGAAAAAATAAATTCTATCAAGGAGAGAAGAAAAAACTCAATCAGAAGCAGATTTTGATACTCATCTGCCAGCCTGGAAAACATAATGATAGTGTAAAAAAAAAAAAAAAGTGACAATGGAGAGGGGGGAAAAAACCTATTTAGACAAGGTTTAGTTTCCCTTTTTTAGAGTTCATCTTGATGGTGTACTCTATAAACATCATTTTCTCTCAATATAATTTTGTTTATATTAGTATTATACTTAAGCCAGACTATATTAATACCAGACTCATTATTATTCTATATTTCAGCAAGGGTATATACTTTAGCTCCAAATGTAATTCAACTCAGTTCTTCCTTGAATCCATCATCACCAATTTTTAACTATTACACTTTTCTCCCAAGTTCATAATCATAAAACTCTTACTATTCAAAAGCCTAAAATGTTAGAAATGATCTAATCCAAATCCCCCATTTTCTGAAGATAAATCCCACAGGGGTTAACGGACATGCTCAAGGTCACACAGTTCCACAAAGTCAACCCACTACAAAAGCATTTACTGTCCTCTATTTCAACCTCTTACAAAGAGACTCCCTCTTTATTTTTTCAAACAAGATCTCTCCTGGGCTTCATTCATAAAGGTATAGACAAAACTTTTAATATCCTGAACAGGTTTGGAGATTGTTCCTAACTACAAATTCTTCCCTTGAATCTATCTTGCCGTCAAGTCTCGATAATTCTTCCTGTTACCTACTCAAATTAGTTTTTTTCCCCTTCTGCAGAGTTCACATCCTTGTCTTGGTTCTCCCCCTGAACATCTGTCTGAAGCCCCTGAAAATCAGTGCTGTAGTTCCTTGTGCCACATATCATCCAGCATCAAGGAAACAGGTTGATCCTGCTTCTCTACTTCTCCAGTTTCTGGTATTTATCTCTGCAGGACATAGAGGGGCCAGGTCAAGTTCAAGAAATCATAGAGAAGTTAACTGATAGGAACTGGTAATGAACTGTGCTCAGGTCTGGCAGGGATGAGGGGTAAACAGTGCTGGCTCGCAGATCTCCAGCATGGGTGAGTGGAATGCATGTGTGATTTGACAAGATGGAGGAGTCAGGACAGACTGGGGTGCAGCTGGCTGAGGGGCAGAGTTTTGATTTCAGTTTCAGACATAATGAATGAAAGGCATCCATGGGCAATTCAGGGTCCGGGGGCAACTGGAGATATATATGAAGAAATATGAGTCTCAAGTTCAGAAGAAATATTTGGTGCTAGAAATATGGATAATATTTAGGGGGGGCATAAAGATATACTTGGAGCTTAAAACACAAAGACTGAAGGAGGTCACCCAGAGAGAGAGTGTGGAGTCAGAAGAAATGAGACCATGGATAGTGTTCACGTCTTCAAACATGTATGCATTTAATCGACACTATTTCAGAAGCTCCCAATATAAAGTTCTATATTTGTGCTTCAATCATTGACCAGGTATATGTTTTTAACCAATGGATTTAATTTATACCTAGGTAGAGTAAATGTAATTTTTTCTTCTCTTTTACTCTACTCCAAAACACACAGTGCCAAAGAAAGCACAAGGTAGATGCTTAAAAAATGCTGTTGGATGGTATTAAACATCATTTCGGCTTTTGGCATCCAGTGTAGGCAGTAAAGAGATATGCAGAAAATGCAATAAAAGACAGGATGGGGTAGGAAATCGATGTCCCCATTTGTAAAGAGAGAGAAAAAAAAGGATGAACCACACATTATTAGCATGATACATAAGCTCTGCACAGCCCCATTTATATCACTTGTATTAAGGATAAATTGCCTGAATAAATTCTATTATTCTCAGAAATAGCACAAATAACAAGCTGACGGCATCAGGAAAAAAAATGAAAATAATAACGTTGATATTGCTAGAATTGTATGTTATTTCTCCATTTCCAGTTTCATGGATCTAGCTAGGCAATAATTCAAATTTGGAGGTGGGTTCAGGTTTTAAAGTCACATTCATGTATACAAATTGAAATCTTCCAGAATGAGAAACTAATTATTTGTTATTAATAAAAGCCTGGACTTATTGTCTACTCTGTTCCATGTAACATGCTAAATGCTTTGCATAAATTATTTGAATCACCTACCCCCCCAAAAATGGAAAGATGGTATTCTTATGACTATTTTATAGACTATGAAACTGAGGCTACATTAGGTCACTTTAACACAGCTAGTAACCTAGAAGGGGTAAAATTGTAACACATAATTTCCTCTAATGACTGGCAATGAAGTATGAGCTTTGGAATGCTGGGCTTAAATTCCTGATGGCTTTGTTAACTTAAATGGCTTAATCAAGGCTTTTGAGCCTTGGTTTCCTTATCTGAAGAAGGGGACAGTGACGCCTACTTCAGAGAGCTGTTTGAAGCATTAAGTGAGAATGTATGCAAAGCGCTTAATTCAGTGCCAACTAAGTGCTCGATAAATGGTAGCTGACAGTTACGAGAAAACAGATAGAACAGGAGACATAGGTCACAACTTTGGAGGTAACTTCGTTTAGGCAAAAACAAAGGAAGAGGAGGCATTGAAAAAGGCCAAAACAACAACAATAACAAAACAAAAAAACACAAAACCCACAAAACTAGGCAAAGAGGTGGGAAATCCACCAGGAGAATCAATGGAGGACAGAGCTTCAAGAAGGAAGGAAGGATATGCAATGTCAAACCTCATCAGGAGGATAAAAAAGTAAAAGACCCAAACTGCCCAAAGGAATGGGCAATTTTCATGTAAGAGTCAAGGTCCATCTCAGATGGTGGTTGGTTAAGGGCTAAATACAATTTAAAATGTTTAACACTTACTATGTGCCCAAGTCACCACTAAATGCTTCACCTGCCTTTTTGTGTTTATTCTTCATTTCTTGAAGTAGCCCCTATTACAACTTGCTTTGCAAATGATGAGACTGAGGCTTTCTGGGTGAAGAGACTTGTTCTAGGTCACCCAGCCAGTCAATGGTGATGTCCATGTGCCCTCCTAATCTTAGGTACCCCCTCTTCCTAAAGCTTATTTCCTATTATCCTTCTCAACGAAACCTTTTTTTTTTTAACATCTTTATTGGAGTATAATTGCTTCACAATGGTGTGTTAGTTTCTGCTTTAAAACAAAGTGAATCAGCTATACATATACATATATCCCCATATCTCCTCCCTCTTGCGTCTCCCTCTCACCCTCCCTATCCCATACCTCTAGGTGGTCACAAAGCACCGAGCTGATCTCCCTGTGCTATGCGGCTGCTTCCCACTAGCTACCTATTTTATATTTGGTACTATGTGTAAGTCCATGCCACTCTCTCACTTCGTCCCAGCTTACCCTTCCCCCTCCCTGTGTCCTCAAGTCCATTCTCTACGTCTGTGTCTTTATTCCTGTCCTGCAATTAGGTTCTTCAGAACACTTTTTTTTTTTTTTTTTTTTTTCCATATATATGTGTTAGCACACAGTATTTATTTTTCTCTTTCTGACTTACTTCATTCTGTATGACAGTCTCTAGATCCATCCACCTCACTACAAATAAGTCAATTTCATTTCTTTTTATGGCTGAGTAATATTCCATTGTATACATGTGCCATATCTTCTTTATCCATTCGTCTGTCGATGGACACTTAGGTTGCTCCCATGTCCTGGCTACTGTAAATAGTGCTGCAATGAACACTGTGGTACATGTCTCCTTTTGAATTATGGTTTCCTCAGGGTATATGCCCAGTAGTGGGATTGCTGGATCATATGGTAGTTCTATTTGTAGGTTTTTAAGGAACCTCCATACTGTTCTCCATAGTGGCTGTATCAATTTACATTCCCACCAACAGTGCAAGAGGGTTCCCTTCTCTCCACACCCTCTCCAGCATTTATTGTTTGTAGATTTTTTGATGATGGCCATTCTGACCGGTGTGAGGTGATATACCTCATTGTAGTTTTGATTTGCATTTCTCTAATGATTAGTGATGTTGAGCATCCTTTCATGTGTTCGTTGGCAATCTGTATACCTTCTTTGGAGAAATGTCTATTTAGGTCTTCTGCCCATTTCTGGATTGGGTTGTTTGTTTTTTTGATATTGAAACCTCTTTAAAAAAAAAAAAAAAAAAGAGTATGGACGTTGTGCTCTGTCAAAATTCTCAACTCCCAGGAAGAGAGAAACTGATTGGCCAGCGCCATTCATGTCTTTCCTCAATCTAGTCAGCTATTGCCAGAGAGCAGATCTTTGTTCTATTGGGAGATCCACTGAAGCCTTGGATGAGGTTTTCTAAGAAGAGGTGAAAAGGTGGGGTGGACATACTGCTTCACCAACAGGATTCATTAGCACCGAAATCACTAAACCCGTTAGAGAGTTAGAAATGAACCTTAAGGGGGTAAATGTTTTTAAATGGCTTTAATTGTACATTTCCTCATGGAACAAAGATAAACGTTCCAAATATTTCATAGCCATCAATGAATGGAACTTTTCCTGGTTACTAGTTCCAATGCCTGAATTCAGGTAGGATATACTGTTTAAAGATTGCTTGTCTCTCGTGAATATTAGCTTTGATCCTGCATCTTATGAGATGGAGTCCAATGAAAATGCTTTCTATTAGTGATTATTAAACAATGTTCAGATTAACATATACACATTACTATATATAAAACAGATAAACAACAAGGACTTACTGTATAGACAGGGAACTATATTCAACATCTTGTAGTAACCTATAATGGAAAAGAATCTGAAAAAGAATATGTGTGTGTGTGTGTGTGTGTGTGTGTAACTGCATCACTCTGCTGTACACCTAAAACTAACACTACATTGTAAATTAACTATACTTCAATTTTTTAAATGTTTAAGAAAAAACAATGTTCACTAAAAGATTTTAATGCATCAGACTTTGCGCTAAACATTTCATTGGTATAATCTAATTTAATATTTCCAGCAACCTTACAAGATAGGTATTATTATCACTCCTGATTTATATATGAAAAAACAGACACAAGAGAATCTATAGTATATATCCAGAGTCACCAAGTTAGTTCATGGTTGAGTCAAGATATGAATTTGGGTCTCCCACACCATGCCTCTGTAATTTGGGTACCAGACCATTTCTGCTATTATGAGAAGATGTTTAATGACAGTCCTCATTAAAGATACCAGTTAGGGGCTTCCCTGGTGGCGCAGTGGTTGGGAGTCCGCCTGCCGATGCGGGGGACGCGGGTTCGTGCCCCGGTCCGGGAGGATCCCACATGCTGCGGAGCGGCTGGGCCCGTGAGCCATGGCCGCTGGGCCTGCGCGTCCGGAGCCTGTGCTCCGCAACGGGAGAGGCCACAGCAGTGAGAGGCCCACGTAACGCAAAAAAAAAAAAAAAAAAGATACCAGTTAATGGATGGGTAAAATTGTGAGCGAGCATGTGTGTCTGTGAGAGAGAGAAGGAGAGGAAGAGGGAGGGAAGGGAAGGGAAGGGAAGGGAAGGAAAAGAGAGGGAGAGGCCAAAGGAGGGAGAGAAGGAAGAAGAAATGAAGCAGACGGAAGGGCTGAAATAAAGACAGAAAAGAGAGCTGAAACTAGAACTAAGGATGACATTACTCATCTTACCAGTTGTTTCTCTAGAAGACAAAATGTCAAGCCCACCTCCACCCCACTTATTAGTCAGCTACCAACACCAATCTGATGTGACATGGGTAAGAGGACAAACATCCCGCAGTTAATAGAGTAGAATGTCTTCCCGACACCCAAAGATGGGTCCTGAGAAGTATTCTGGGAAAATCTCACTGTACTAAATAGCACTGACATCCTCTCACCTAAACTGCAGTGAGGAAGAAAACACAGCAACTTAATAGTGATTGATGTGGGCAGGAGGCAATGCTGAATTGTTCAGGACTGAAAAACAAGCCCAGAATTAACCTAAATGTTACCATCTCATGCTTCCTTCCTCAATCCACTGGATGCTGTTTAAGACGATTTTGTCCCAAGAAACACATACAGAATTCCAAGTCTGAGACGAATCCTTCATCACTACATCATCTAAATGGTGCCTTCGTTACAAAACATGATTCTTCCCTCCCCAAATCATGAAGTTTCTGTTAGGACGTTATACATTCCAGTAGAAAATTCTCAGAGCCAAGAATCACAGATACCTGCGTTCCAGGTAAAGCTCTGTAGTAGATTTCCATAAGAATTTCCTTACATCATTAAAACTCTCTGGCATGAGTTTCCACTTTGTTAAATAAACGGAAACCTCTTTAAGAACTCTAAAGCACGGTAAAAGGTATCAGAAATTGCATTTCCGACCATGTAAAATATTATAGGTTATTCTTGTTCTCTTAACCTCATTTTCAGCAACCAAGTATTTTCTATATAACATTAGCTTTTCTTTCTATCCAGGAAAGCATGTATTAAGTGGTACACCCATAACTTTAAAAATAAATGGCAATTGCAAAGTGAGGCATGGTTAATATCTTCTACTACGATGCAGTGCCACGTGCCACCGCCAAATTCTCAATTTGGCGACTCAAAGCCAAAATCTGGCCTCATTTGCCAGTGAAAGTAAATGTCATCCCTCTCTCTTCTCCGGCAGTAATTTCTACTTCAATAGAAAACTTGAAACAGTAGGTTATCATAATTGCAGGCACCATGGTAGCAGGAGCACAATGTTAACAGCCAATTAATAGAATATTTTCAGGTAAGACACAGCTGGAAAATCCTGCTCTAGCCCGATATCCACGTTCACCAATGGAGGTGACTCCAGTTTAACTTGTGCTTGTATCAGATGAGAAAACACAGGCACATTATTCAATCCAGCCAAGCTGTCCGTTTAGAAGATGCTTCAGGAGTGATTAATGACAGAAAGTAAAGAGGAACTGCTGAGACCTTGGCTGCCAAGGTCAAATGCACAAGCAGACAAAACCGGGAGAGACAGGGATGTTGCCCGATCTGGATTTCTTCGGCTGCCGGCCTCAAGTTTTGGCTGGAGCCACCGGCGTGTTGTCATTCCCCCTCCCTTCCAGGGGTACCACACACAAGATGGAGAGGCATATGGTGCCTTCTCCCGACTCAGCATAAATGTGGGCTCTAATTTAAGCTTTAAACCTTTTAGAATCCTTCGCCAGCAAGATAAAATATATAAGCCATGATATTCTGAGCACCATATTTTGTGCAATATGCCTTGTAGCACGTGTTTCAATAAGTTTGAGGGTAGGGCCAACAGCAACTAAGTCAAGCCACATCTTTAATAGGGGAAATTGACAGGGGTGTTGTTCCCCAAAAGCAAAACGTTAGGCAAATAATAATAATAATACCGTCGACCATTCATCGAGGGCTTGTATGTTACAGGCACAGTGCTAACAGTTTTATGTAGATCTTCTCATTTAAACTTCATAGCAACCTTATGGGGTAGATCTTTTTATCATCCTAATTTTCTGAAAGGAGCCACAAAGTCTTAGAAAATTAAATCATTTGCTCCAAGTCATCTGGTTAGTTGCATGAAGCCAGGATTCAAACATAGGCAATAGGACTCCAAAACCTACACACCTAACACTACAGTATAGTACTGGTATTATAGATACTGTACAGATACTATACAATATAGTACCTACACTGTATACTGAACATTAGTTTTCAGTATTGACTTGGATATGTCAATTCTGTACAATCAAGATGACACATCAAAGCAAAGTGGACTCATTCAACTGACTGCCCTTCATTTATTCAAACACTTACTGAGCATCTACAGAATTTGAAGCACAGAAGAATGCCTGGAGGACTTCACAAATACATATTCCAGGGCTGAGGTGTAAAGAAAAACCAGATCCATGAAGAAGACTTGTTGTTATAGCTTTCACTCCCTCCTTTGAATTTGAGCAAAAAATTAATACACATATAGTTATATACATATGTCAACTCACAAAACATTTCTCTTTTTCATTTCACAGAAGAAAAAGGAACATGCTATATCAGTTTTTTCGGGGGGGAAATGTATAAACTTTAGGAGTGAGATTTTCTTAACCTTAACCACAAATGGAGAGATAAAATCCTGGGGAACAGGTGAATTAAGCCCCCAGGTAAATGCAACAAGCTCTTTTGGACCCACTTCCATCAGTACCAGGTAATGGTTTAAAATGACCCCAGCCATTCGAGCAAGTAGGACAGCCATATCCCTGTGCTTTGAGTGCTCTAGGCTGTCTCCCAAGAGTTCGGCAAGCCTGATGGGTGCAAGTAGCTTAATGGCCCCAGAGTCCTGGGTGTGAGGTCAGAAGAACCACCGGCACTTCCAGCATCACCCTGCTTCCCTAATCCCTCTCCTTCAGGGCCCAAGTGTGCCCTTCTGCCAGAGAGGGGAGCAGGGGCTATTTGGAAGTGGTTGAGAGAATCTACTATGCTAACTGCACTTTTCCCTGTGGGCAATTCAAAAATAAATAAACAATGGAGGGACACAGAGAGAGTACACACTCAAGCAGGAATCTTCCAAGGGTGTTTTTTCTACATGGGCATCAGGCAATTGGGGGAGATGATTATTAAACTCTCACCTCAAAGAAGATGTGGTACATATATACAATGGAATACTACTCAGCCATAGAAAAGAATGAAATAATGGCCTTTGCAGCAACATGGATGCAACTAGAGATTGTCATACTAAGTGAAGTTAAGTCAGACAGAAAAAGACAAATATCATATGATGTCAGTTATATGTGGAATCCAAAATATGGCACAAATGAACCTATCTATGAAACAGAAACAGACTCATAGACATCGAGAACAGCCTTGTGGTTGCCAAGGGGGTGGGGGGGGGAAAGGGATAGGCTGGGAGGTTGGGGTTGGTAGATGCAAACTCTTACGTTTAGAATGGATAAACAACAAGGTCGTACTGTATAGCACAGGGAACTATATTCAATATCCTGTGATAAGCCATAATGGAAAAGAATATAAAAAAGAATGTATTTATGTGTATAAATGAGTCACTTTGCTGTACAGCAGAGACTGGTACAACATTGTAAATCAACCATATTTCAATAAAAAAAATAAAAATTAAAAAAAAAGAACTCACATTCCTAAACCCCACAGCAGACTCAGGGCCAGAACAATGAGATCCCAGGGGCCTGAGAACACATACACATTTTAGCACATGGAAAAAGTGATTTGTTTGCATGTGAAAATAAGAGCATACGTGGCTGTGCATAGCCCTTCTGAAAGGGCTACATCACAATTAATCTGAGAAATCACTGAAGAGTTTCCTGTAGCCGGTGTAGCAGGCAACTCTGCATCAACTACGGAGAAATTTATTTTGAGTTGGCAAACCAGCTTGTGAGACACTTTTCCAATGCAGTTTCCTGATGCAGACGAGACAGAGCCCCTTTCCAGTCTCTTTGTAGGCACCGTGCTATCAGCTTCATCCTGAATGCTTGTTATATTTGGCTTTATAACATTTGCTATGAAAGCATTCATTATAATATCCATCTGACAGCTGCTGGTAAACAAAACAATTGCATGACAACAGATGGAAAATGGAACAATTCTGTGGTGTAGAATGTCACAGGTAGTTTTTGAAGGTCATCTAAAACCACATACAACGTGGAAGACTCAGTATCTGTGCCAATGTCCATAGTAGGTTAGATAAATAAAGGTGTTTGAATATTTCAGAACTGACTAGCTTCATGCTGCATTGTGCTTGAGGTCTCATTTGGTTTTGGTTCACCAAATTTCCCCCTAATCTCTTGTGTTTCAGATCCCTTAGTAAGAGAAAATCAAATTGCTCTTTCAGCCCAAAATGTTTGGTAGCACAAAATTAATATATTTGGCTAAAATTGAACTGGGTATACTTCAAGTCTCAGCATCAGGAAAGTTTGCAACAATTTTATTTGCATTTAAAGATAAGAATGATGAGGCACACCATAATACTATGTCCCTTATATATATATATATTTTTTTTCCTCCACTTCATGCAGTGTGATCTTATTACTTCCAAGATTTCTTTGTTCACAGCTTTATAGTTTTTAATTTAGTTACTGAAGTTGATAGCACTCGGGTAGTCCAGAAACAAGGAGTTAGCAGAAAATACAAGCAGGGACAAAATGTATTGATCTCTATTTTGTTTTCTTCACAGCTGAAGGTTTCTGGGATCATACATCTCTTTTCTTTGTCTGAAATAGACCATAACGTCAAGGAAGGAATTGACAGCCAGGTTTATAAAGACTGTATTTTGTGTTTTGTCATCTTTTGATGAAACAAAATCGGTAGTGGCAGATACATTTCTTCTCAAACCTTTCATTGTTTCTTGGTCTTGAGGAGTAAAAACTTTAATTCTCATGGTAGAAAATTAGACAAATAGAGGGATGCATAAAAATAAACCACTCACAGTCTGCCTCCTTGAGATAACCACTGTTGATGTTTTGGTGTATTTCATTCCAGATATGCATGCACGTATGTGTATGTGTGTACATATATATATATATATATATATATATACACACACACACACACACATATATATATTTCTGGCATATGTGTGTTGAAAGCTTTTTTACGGCATAATGAGAATAGTTCAGATTAAACACACACACACACACACACACACACACACACACACACACACACACATGCACGTAAAACCCTTAATATTAGTAACGTTCTAAGAGGTACCAGGTCCAGACAGGAAAGCTCTCTTCACCCTTGGTGTGGGCCTGTTTGTTAACACCATCCTAGACTTCCCCGCCTATGCCCACCTTCCACCATTGCCCACTTTGTCAATATACCCAAGCAGTCCCCAAACAAGGTATATCTTGCCTCCTAAACACATCTACCCTCTCCATTCACACTGGTACCACCTGTGTTCAGGTTTCCAGCCTGGATTAATATAAACATCTCCTAACTGATATACTCAGCTCCCGGGATTTGGTCTCCTTCAATCTGTTTTCCACAAAGCAACCAGAGGAACCTTCTAAATGCACGTGGGATCACATTTTCCCTTCGTTTGCAGTTATCCCTAAGGTTCCCACCATGTAAGGTGGCTGAGCAGATGCCGGGCAGTCCAACTCCTGCTTTCCCCTTCCAATCTTTCACCCCTTTCACATCCACACCAGGCTCACATCTGGGTCGTTGCTCTCATCTTAGGCTAAACCATCATTCCTCTACTCCTTCCCTCCTCTCACTGCCTAAAGCAACCCTTCTCTCTACTAAAACTCCTTCATCCCTCTGAAGTTACTTCCTCAAGGATGCAGAACGCTTTCCTTGACCTCCTATTGGTAGCCCCACGGCATCTTACATTTCCCCCACCAAAGCACTTAGGGCAAGGCATGAGAATGGCTTTTTAATTGTGAATTGATCCTAAAGGTGTTTCTCTGGTGTACCAATGCACCCCCTCTACGTCATCCATAATAGCAGATGCTCAATAACATGCCAAATGGATATTAAATCAATATAGTTCACCTGTAACACGTAATAGATGAGGAAGCAGAACTGCAGAAGCATCCAATGACATGTCAGGATCTTGAATCATGACAGTATTAGACTGAAGACTAGGTTGTCCCAATTCAGGGCTGCTGCACACCTGTGCTACCCCACCTTCATTGGGGGTATCCTGCTGCAACCTAATATCAAGTGCTTGGAAGACTGATCTATTCCTGTATCTCATTCTCCATCAGCACCAACAGTGCCACATTCACTGCTCCCATCCTCTGGGTCAGGTCAGCATCACCTCCAGACACAGCCATCGCCATGGCAGCTTCCATCATGGTTCCTGACTTCAGTCTCTCCTCATACTGATCTGTCCAAATATATCCCAGCACCTGGTAGGCACCAAGCCCATCTCTCCGTCTCTCTGCTTTCAACATGAAACTAGAGGCA
This sequence comes from Lipotes vexillifer, assembly GCF_000442215.2. NCBI lineage: Eukaryota > Metazoa > Chordata > Mammalia > Artiodactyla > Lipotidae > Lipotes > Lipotes vexillifer. The sequence continues at coordinate 1,118,708 of NW_006793838.1, forward strand.
AGTTCCAGTTCTGCTCCTGGACCTCAAGTCCCCTACTCACTCCTCCCCACACCATAATCATCTCTGTTCTCAGCATCTCTTTGCGCAGTCCTCTTCCCAACCCAGCAAATATCGTTATAGACCCTCATGGACAATGTCTTTGTTCTCGCATCCATGTCTCTGCATGTAACAGCCCCTGCATGCAGGCTTCCTTCTAGACTTCTCTTCGACAATTTACACCCTCTGCATCTTCAAACTCAGTCCAAATTCCCTTGTGTAGAAAAATCATTCCCTAACATCACACTCTAACCCTGAGCTATCACTTGATCGATTCTCTGAACGAATTAATCTTTAAATGAGTGGATTTTTGACCTACCATGATGAACCGATAAACTAGCAAAAGCATTTCACCACATTTGATTTCTAAGGCATTGCTCTGTCCTGTCTACAAGATCTCAGCCAGAATGAGTGCATATAAAGACACAGTCACGTCAGAACAAATATTTTTCAAGTCCTCTGGGAGACCCTCCCCCTTCCATTGCAAGTAACAAATATCCAAGGAAGACAGAGAAATAATAATGCCAGAGTAATACAAGATCGACTTTAAGTCACAGCTCTTTAGGCCAGAAAGAAGATGTGGGTCTGCCTGTCCATGGCTCTAAGGAGGATACCACATCCTGCCATCCTTCTCTGAAAGGTACCTGCCTGCCCTATTCTTTAGGATGTCAAGGAAAGAATCTCTTCCTAACTCCTATTCTCATATTCAGCAGCCAGGCCATTATCATACATTTTCAGAAGATTCAGTGATTTCTGTAACACTATACTGTTTTTAGAAAACAAAGCAGCAAGTCCACAGTCTTTATACACACTTTATTTCTTACCAGAAAATAGGCATGAACAATTTAAACCCATACATTTATCGGGGTGAGAGACTGTATTCTATTTACTTAATTATGAGGGAGTTTTTAAATGTTTAGTGTAAACTGGCAATTGAGCTGAACTTCTTCCAATAAATACCCTGTCTGCAAACACTATGCTATTTTGTCGTCACGAACTAGGATGGGGTAAGCAAGAGGCAGGCTGGGGACAGGAAAGTGAGGCTGTGGCTTGAGTTCAGCTCTTGAATACTCAAGTGGCCTTAACCGCTCTGAATTCCAGTTTCTTCATTGTTAAATGGAGGTAATCAGCTTATTGTCAGTACTGAACGCCTTGTGACAGGATAAGTTCACCCAGAAGGTGGGCAGGAGGGAAGCCTCATTGGAAGGAAGTCAAGAGAGAATGGAATGAGAAAAAATGATAGCAAATATAGACACATTTTATTTCGGAGTTTTGTGCAAAGGAGATCAGAGAAACTGGGTGGCAGATGGAGGGGAAGTGGAGTCACAGGAGATTTTTTATGTTGCATATATTATGGCATGTGCACATGGGGATGGGTGTGATCTTGTTCTGTCTAAAGGTGTCAAATACAGTCTATAAGATGGAGAGCCCTAAATTTCTATCCCTATCCCAAACAATTTCTTTGTCCTCCAGACTCAAAGAACCAACTGTGTCCTTGACATCTCTACTTGAAAATCCAATAGGCAACTTATGCCAAGTATGTTCAAAAATGAACCCCCAATACCTACCCTTCAACTCCCTCTCCCTCCCTCCCCCCACCCTCTCTCCCTCCCTCCCTCCCAAGGGGCTTCCCTGGTGGAGCAGTGGTTAAGAATCCCCCCCCCCCTCTCTCCCTCCCCCTCCTCTCTCCCTCCCTCCCTTCCTCCCTCTCCAGAAATCTGCTCCTCTTGCAATCCATCTTGGAAACAGTACTTCCATGTTTGAAATGCTCAGGCTAAAATAACTATAGGAGCCATTGATTCCTCTCTCTTTGGCACATCCCAGTCCACCCACTACCTAAGTATACTGTCTCTGCTTTTGAAACATACCCAACTTCCAACCAGTTCTCATACCTGTACTGCTACCACCCTGGTCATCTCTCACCTGGATGGCTGTAATGTCCCCTAACCCCCATGCTGGACTCCCTGCTTGCGTCTTGTCCCACATCTATTCTCCACCCAATAGCAAGAGTATAACTTTTAAAATGTGCGTCATGTCACACTGTCCCTCTCCTCAGCATCCTCCAATGACTTCTTGTCTCACTCCAAGCAAAATCCCAAGCCTATCCCATGACCTTCAAAGCCCTACATGATCTAACCCCCTGCTAACTCTCTGATTAGGACCACTCCTGTCTCTCTCATTCCCGCCACTCCAGCCACACTGACCTCCTTGCTGTGAACATGACAAGCAATATCCAGCCAAGTGTCTTTGCACGGGCTGGTCCTTCTGTCTGTTCCACCCAGATATCCACGTGGAACTCTTCGTCATTACCTCCAGATTTCTACTCAACTGTCACATATCAGAGACGCATTCTCAGACACACACCTCCATACAAAATAGCATCCTTCACCCAATCCACCACATCCTATTCTCCTTACCTTGCTTTATTTTTCTTCATGGCAATGACACCGTATGCCATTTCTTTTTTATGTATGGCTGTGCCCCCTACACCCCACCCCCATCTCTAATAGAACATAAGTTTCTTGAGAGAAAGAACTTTGTTTTTCATTTTTGTTTTGGCTTTTGTTTTTTTACATTACTTCTTTATTTTCTAAAAGATTGCCAGGACTTTAGTAATTGGTCAAAAATATTTGTCAATGAATTAATACATATATATATCACCTGACATTTCTGGGTTTCCTTTCTTACTCCATCCCTCACTAATAAACAAATTTCAATGAAATATTACATTACGTGGTTAATAAAATGTCATTAAGAGGTTCATTCAAATCTTCCTGGTGGCATGAAGGCCCTGCTTGGGTGAGGCAGGCTATGAGTCCTGGCAGCTTTGAGGTCATGGTCACCAAGGGCTCACCTGATTTGGAGTGGAGGGCGATGACTATATTCATCTAGCAGCACCACTGGGAGAAGTGAGATTCTCAGTGGCGGGAAACTGGGAAGAGCCAGGGACTTTCCTGGCCCAAGGCGGTGGCTGGGGTGAGCACATTGCCAACTGTGACTGTACACATGTTCGCTAAAGACTGGAGAGGGTTCAAGTAAGTCGCATATTCCTGATTGATGCTAAGGCAGTGTGCAGAAGACGTGATGCAGAAGGGACCAGCAGAATGTAAATACCTGGGAAGACTTAAAAATGGCCTGAACGCTGGATACACTTGCCTTGATCCACACAGACCCACCAACAGAGGACAAGAGCCTTCTTACTGCTCTTGTAGGTGTGCGAACACAGCCTTAGTTCAATTTTTCACTGGCCATTCAGCTGCACGGATAATAGAGAAAGCCCTTGGAAACCGAGGTTAAAAACAAAAGAAGCAGAGCAACAAGAACTGAACGAAGACATCAGTAGCCACCTACCTTGGGGGAACAGATTTCACAGCTTTAGTCCAGGCAAGTTTATAAACAAAAAGCAAACAACAAAATAAGCAACAATAATAACTATCTGGAAAAAACCAGAATCCAGAGTTGCTATGATGTTATCTAATTATCTACTTTTCAACAAAAAATACGGAGACATGCAAAAAAAAAACACAACAAAAACAAGAAGTTGTGACCAATACTCAGGAAAAAGGAGTCAATAGATACCATCTGTCATCAGATGTTGGATTGTTGGATTTAGCAGGCAAAGACTTCAAAACATTATTATAAGTATGTTCAAAGAACTAAAGGGGAAAAAATTTAAGAATCAAAGTATGCAAATGAGGAATATAATAGAAGATCTGAATAAGGAATAAAATAAAAAGGGCTGTAGGAATACTATGGACGATTGTACATCCAAAAAAATTAGCTAACCTAGATAAAATATGAAAATTCCTAGAAAGATATAAACTACAAAAACCAAGTAATAGAAAATCTGAATAGAACTATACCAAGTAAAGAAACTGAATTAACCAGCAAAAAACTTTCCACAAAGAAAAATCCAGGTCCAGATGGCTCCACTGGTGAATTTCATCAATTTTTTTTTTTTTTTTTGCGGTACACAGGCCTCTCACTGTTGTGGCCTCTCCCGCTGCGGAGCACAGGCTCCGGACGCGCAGGCTCAGCGGCCATGGCTCATGGGCCCAGCCGCTCCGCGGCATGTGGGATCTTCCCGGACCGGGGCACAAACCCGTGTCCCCTGCATCGGCAGGCGGACTCCCAACCACTGCGCTACCAGGGAAGCCCCTCAAAATTTTAAAGAAGAATTAACATCAACACTTCTGAATATCTTCTGAAAGAATAGGAGGTGATATATCCCAACTCATTTTAGTGAGGCCAGTATTACACTGACCTCAAAACCAGACAAAGATATCACAAGAAAAGAATACTACAGACCAACATCCATTGTAAATATTGATGCAAAAATTCTCAAGAAGACACTAGCAAACCAAATCTAGCAACACATAAAAAGAATTTTCCACCACCACGTATGAAAATCTGTCAGTGTAACAGGCGATAATAATAGAGTAAAAGACAAAGCCGCATGATCATCTCAATAGGTACGAGAAAAAACTTCCGTCAGAAACTGAGATCCTTTCATGATTCGAAAAACTCAACGATCTAGGAAGAGAAGGGAACTACCTCACCTTTATAAAGGGCATCTACAAAAAACCTGTATCTCCTATCATACAAAATGGGAAACCCAAACTCAGCAGCTCCCAAATTCCTGGCTCACAGAAACTATGAATGATAATAAATTGTTCTATTTTGATACATTAAGTTTGGGGTTAATTTGCTTCACAGCAAAAGATATCTAAAAATAATAACAATAATAATAATACAAGACAGCAGGGAAAG
>NW_006793838.1:1123618-1128455 GCF_000442215.2 Lipotes vexillifer
GGGAAAGAGGAGAAGTAACAGGAACAGCAGTAAAAATAGTAATAGTTGTTGCTGTTGTCTTACAAACTGTGGGACTGATACAGTACTGGGTAGCAGACCACAGCCTCTCAGCCAGTAGGGCTCTGAGTCAGGGCTCCAGACTGTCAGATGAAGGTGGATGCTGGAGTTCAGCCCCTAAAAGATGGCCCATGTCCAAGGCATCAGAGCGTCCCAACATGGGGTGAGGTCCCCAGCACTTAGATTCCTCCTAAGGTCACGGCTGGTCCTTTATAGGCCTAAACCTACCTGAAAACCACATGGCCCCCTCTGTGGGCACAGGTGACATGGGAGAAGGGACTGGGGTCCAGCCTCCCAGGAAGTGAAGTGGAGGAGCCACCAAAGGCAACACCCAGTTCTCAAGAAAATGCCTTTATCATAATCACAGAGCCTGGTAACCTCAGTCTTGAATAGTTGAAGGAGTAATCAGCCTCCAGGTAGTCCCCACTTCTCACCTAATATTTACATCCTAGAGCTGCCCGACAATTGCTTTAACGGCACCTTGCTCTCCTAGGGTCCTCTGCCCACGCCTACCTCCTGTAGTAAGAAGGCTCCTCTTCTGGTGTTATTCTCATCCACACATCGTCATGTCTCACCTGAGCCTGACCCATGGCGATGTCCAGATGGCCTCTTAGGGCAGTATACCTGTTCAGTCCTTCCCAAAATGGGCCATTCATGTTCCAAGTGAGATATTTTGGCCCCTAATTTGCTATGGTTTTTGCCCTCTTTACAAGAAGGTGTTCGGCCATGAGAAGCGAGGGCCCCTTCGGACAGAAAATGCCCATCTGGATCTACTTTACTTTCGTTCACAAATGAAAATAAACAAGTCATTGCTAAAGAGCACAATTAAGGTTAGATTTGGGAGTTATATAAGTAAACACAGATATTTTAATCCAGCCATGGAAACTAACACAAGTACATAAGTAAATATCTTAAATGAGACTTACATGAGAAGGGAGAATGCATACCCTCTAGGACCCTCCTGACTCAAAGATTCTAGATTCAGTGAAAACCTTGGGATCAATACAAGGGCACCTGAAATAAACACATCCCCCTCTTTTGCATTGCTTTTAAAATGTGCTTTCCTTTGCAGCAAGCCATCAACGATGGGAATTCTAAACATATTTGGAAAATACTTAATAAATACTTAATTTCCTGAATCCATAGATGTGGGGAGCAAAAGGTAATCAAGAAAAAGTGACCTCTGTAAATATGGGCAAGGTCACAGGCTGATGTCCAGATTTCCATGCCCATAACCAAATATTCATAACACTCTTATTTCTGTTGGTTAGGAAGCAATAGTCCTATTAAAGGGAAAAACAAGGTCCTGAAACATTATGGTCTCAAAAAAAGCCAATTTAATCAATTTTAAAATCATAAGGTATCCAAAATGTTAAATGGCTCCATCTTCAGGATAAATGTGAAAAAGCTCCATTTTTTTGAGTCCTGAAAATACAGGAGCTATGTCAAGTCCTTCTGAATTAGATGGGTGTAGTTGTGGTCTCCAGTCCCCATGGCTCTAGCAATTGGAACTGCACTATCAATTTTGCCCGTGAGCAGTGTCCACGATGAGTCTGAAAGTGTCCTTAACCGATTATGTGCTTGGGTGTACTCACTTGTAATTCCAACTCTCATGATATTCAAAATACCAGCGAGTAAAGTAATGCTTTCTCTCCAAGGGCATCTGTCAAGTTCTTTCACAAATGTTCTCTTGAGCATCTTTATATCTTATTGGGATGACAGGGAGGGGAACAGGTCTTGTTTTCCTCCTTCCCCAGAAGGAGAAATAGGCTAGGAATCAACTTCCCTATATTATCTTAGAAGACTGCTGTTGAACTTGAATACGATATATATTTGTTATGGAACAGTACAAAAATTATCGAGCACTGCTATTCATGTGATATTATAAGCAGATAAAACCATACAGACTGCCCCATCTGTCCCCAAAATCACACACCAATAGACAGCCCAATATGAAAGAGCTCAATTAAAGTTAGAGTTGGGACTTTAATGTAAGTAAACTGATAGTGACCACAGACCACAGTGGGAGTAGGATGTAGGGTGGAGGGCAAAAGGAGAAGGAACCAGACAGGGCAGAAAAATAGAGAGCTATTTAGTTTGAGAGAGAATATGAGTGGAATAGTGGAAGAGGGCAGACAACATAGCTGATTTTAAACAAAACAAGAGGTGAGATTCGGTCATCTACTTCTATAATTAAGAAAGGAAATAAACACTTGATAAAATGACTAGAGTAAATAATCCAAAATATGGCACTGATCAGCTCTTTATTATGACTATCTTGTCATTTTCAGTCACTAAAATAATCCAGTGGGTGCAGACAGAAGTTGACATATCTCCACTTGGAATAGTTACCATCATTTATTCAGTTCAAACAACAAAAGCACTGGGGATACCACAGTAAACAAAATCAGCTGCTTGTCTGTTCTCATGGAGATTACAGGCTAAGTCAGTGCTTGTTGGGGGCAACTTAGGCTACAAATGGGCTCTTCCTAGGTAAGGAGACATGTACTCAACAGACATATAACACTGTTCCCTACTTATTAAGAAAATTAAATACACGTTTATCTGGTTTTAGCTTGTGACCAATGCAATATCTCAGGCAGATTAAAAAAAGAAAGAAAACGACTTCACTCTGTTACCAAATAATGACAATAATAATAGTCATTACAACAATAATTATTACAGCTAACATTTATTGAGCTCTTACCATGTGTTAGAAACTAGGCCTTTAGTTCACTAACATATCTTTTAATCCTCACAAAGACTCTCTGAGGTTACATACCATTATTGCCCACTTTTACCAACAGGGAAATGGAGGCCCCGAGAATTTAACTAAATTAGTAAGAGTCACGTGGATGATTTGGAGCTGGGATTTAGAACCAGGCTCTCTGACTCCAGAAATAAGCCTCTTCCTACTAAACCGGTGGTTCTCCACCCTGGCTTTCATTAGACTCACTTGGGAAACTTGTGAAAAAAACCACCTGGGACCCATGTCCAAACCCGTTAAATCAGGATTTCTAGGGGTAGAGTACAAACAGCAGTTTTCTGAATCATCCATACAATCCCAGTGTGTAGTCAAGGCTGAGAACCTCTGCGTTAGGCTAGCCTCTCCCCCTATTACATAACTATGAGCACTTCTGATGGTCTCCATGTGTGTCACCAAGAGAATAAAATTCTTGTAATTCAACTGTGCCTCCTATACACCAGCAGTGGCAGCATCCCCAGGGAACTAGGCAGAAATGCAGACTCTCAGGCCTTATCCCAGATCTACTGAATAAGAATCTGTATTTTAATCAGATCCCCATATGCACAGTCAATGAGAGTACTATCCTAAAGTATGCCCTAGAGAGAAAACACTAGTTTCTAGAGCTATTATTGGTGCTATGAACAACAAGTGCACAGCAATAATAATCACCTTCATCACTCAGCCTCCCACCCCCCCAACTAAAAATAACAACTCACAACAAACAAAAAACAAAAACCCACCCCCACTATGGGTTCTGTGGTCAAACACATTTAGGACAAGCTGGATTACACAAAGTCAAATTACTTTCTCTACTCGAGATTCTAGCAGAGTAAATCTCCAAGAAGAGAAGTTTCCCAAATATTTACGACTGTGGTACCCCTTAAGTCAGAACTCCTCTTAACATCTTTTGCAGACAGTGTGTTCCTAGGGACATATTATGGACAATATTTATTCAGAAGAGATGATCTTCTTTCTTATGTCAATGGCTACCCGGACCATCTTTTTCAGGTAGGTGCTGACTATTGGCTCATTACTATGAATACTGGTAGCAGTCATGGATTATAGTAAACCTTTATCAAGCTTTTACTATGTATATCAGACATAGTTCTAAGTGCTTCCACTGTGTTGACTCATTTCATCTTCATAACCACTCTAGTAGATAGGTATGGTTTGTATCATCACTTTATGGTGAAGGAAGCAAAGAAAAGATTAGTTAAGTCGCTTGCCCACGGTCACACAGCTACTACATGGTGGGTGCGAGATTTTAACCCTGTCCATCTGGCTCCGGAGACTTCATTTTAATCACTAGACTGTTGGAGAAGGGATCGATTAACTCCAGCCCCTCTCAGAGGAGCCCTTAGATTGGCCCAGAGGGTTTCTGAGCTTAGCCCATCAGTCTGAACTGTTAAACAAAAGGCTGCAAAAAGAGCACAAAACCTTAGCTAACGCACTCAAGTGTACTCATCCACCATGACTCCTAGGTGCTAACATTCCAAAGCACTTCTTGAAGGGAATGAAGCATCAGAGTAGACCTCCAACGCTGGTGTTCCTGTGGCTGACCATCTAAGTTTTGATTCTGAACACATAACACACTTTGCTTTCTGATGGGGCAAACCAGTGGGGAATATGTGGTATGATCTCCCATCCCCCTCACGCCTCGGTCTGAAACAACAAATCAGCGAGTCCAAGGAATCAAGGCAAAACACCAACACGATGGTGTCAACTCAGATGTTCAAACCAAGCCGGGACATCCCAGTGGCCTGTCAGGTTGTTCCCCAACTACAAAATGATGGATTCAAGTGAATAGGAAAAATATGACAGGGTCTTGGGAGCTGCAGAGTCAAGAATCTGCATTATTTTTAAAGCCCCCCTAGGTCTGGGGCTCACCGTGAATCACTCTGTGGAAGGTTAATGACTCAAAAGTGGGCAGAGCTTTCCTCAGGCACATAATTAGTAAAAAACAGACTCCTGTGAAGGCTAGTCAGGGTCTGCTCTATACAACTGAAATAGCTCTGCCTCTTTCTGCCACAGCAG